>NW_011345601.1:49735-59422 GCF_000735185.1 Notothenia coriiceps | reverse complement strand
GGGGGGGGGTGGTATGTCCTTTAGCCCACATCATCCTCACAAGGAAGCCACTTTTTTGCAAATCAATCATCCACCAGCCTCTACTGTATGCGTGTTGTTCCCCCACCTCTCCTACACAGACAAACACACATTCATTCACATACACAACACACATTTCTAGACAATAAAGGCAGCAGGATTACACAGAAATCTCCCAGATTTACCTGGATCAAACCCTCTAACTGCATTATTCCTATCTAATGTTGCTTCTCTTGGCTAGGGCTCTGCCTGCATCTCAAGGTCATCCCCTGTTTGTAAATGCTGGTGAAGGGACAGATATATATTAGCCAACCGCCCGGCTTGGGGGCAGGTCTGGTTGTAACAGGACTGTAAAATGTGTCAGTCCACACCTGTCTGCAGATACAGCTATGATTTATTGTCATTGTGTCTCCCAGTGGGCTAGAAGACAAAGGGTAATGACTCAGGTGTGTTGCTCTGCTCTGCATCGCTCTGCAGCCTAGTGTCTCGTCCCAGACTCTTTTTTTTTTTTTAGCTAAAATGAAGCACTGACATCTGCTGATTATGAAGCTTGCTGCTTGCTTTTTCCCCCCTTGTAGAAGTGAGTAAGTGGTGCAAACCATTCCCATCCAAGCATAGAATTAAGAACTAACAGGGGGGAGGTAGGGGTGTGTTCAGTGTTGTGTGCTAAAAAGAGTCATGC
Organism: Notothenia coriiceps; assembly: GCF_000735185.1. Taxonomy (NCBI): domain Eukaryota; kingdom Metazoa; phylum Chordata; class Actinopteri; order Perciformes; family Nototheniidae; genus Notothenia; species Notothenia coriiceps. The sequence continues at coordinate 58,722 of NW_011345601.1, read as the reverse complement.
CTCTGAATCCATCAAATATCATGATTTTTTTCACATCACTTTCCTAGCATTTATCCTTTTAACTGTGATTTACGCAGCTTATGCTTGTACATCTTTTACTGCTAAATAATTTGTACCTGGATATATAGAGGGGATTTCATCATTATCACATTTGCAGGCTGTTGATTGTCAAGCAGTTGCTAAGGGGGAATATTTGTTCAGTTATCAAACATTTAAAGATGTTTTTCATTCCATTCCTTCTTCTATTGCAGTACAAGGTTGATGCATGTTCAAAAGAAAAATGAGAGAGGCTCTCGCATAGCTCTGAAAATTGACAATTAGGCAACGGTCTGATATGGAAGACAGATTTGATCATAAACTCCTAGTACCTTGGTAACCTGCACAAAAATGTGTATTCTCTTTGGGCCAAACTGACCGTCACACAACTCAGAAGTCTTTACAAAGTAAAAGGCGTAGGAAGATGATGTTGTGAAAGTGCTCGGCCATACCATGTTGCCACTTGCGTCACTTGAGGTTGTGCAGTTGCAGATTTTATATAAGCAGAGCTGAGTGGGCGGTATTAAAAAAATGTGTGATTTATTTAAGTGTTAGTTTTCTTTCTGGTACATCCTAAATAAACACTGGAGATAAATTATTGTGCAAGAAGTAAAGTAATCGCATCTTATCACAATAGCAGTTTATTGTATGACATGGAAAGAAATATCATGGATGGTGACGTAAAGCTGGGCCACCAGACATTATACAGATGCAGGATCTGCTCTGCTGCTTGTTGCATGCATGAGAAAAGACGAGTGCATTATGGTGCATGCAACTTTGTGCATATTGTGTGCATATTAGAAGTGAATGAACATATCATTTTGCATCTTTCAACGTAATAATTCCCCGGATGCTTTTCGAAGTTGTGTATGCTGACAATATGCTGATGCTTGTGATGCCTTCAAATGCACTACATTAGATTAATACTTAATGATGTTTTCCGTAGGTTGCACACAAATACCTTTACATACTATGAACAATTGTATACGTGCATTCATTCACATACCTGCTGTTTAGGTACAAACGGACGTGCACACACACCCACACAGGCACGTTATGGCAGTGCACATCTCTCGGGGAACACACCTGTCTCCCTCTGAAGCTGCAGTGCCCAGGCTCAGCCCACCCTGTCTGGCAGCCCGTGTTGTAACAGAACAGTGTTGGCAACTTGCTGTCAGGCTGCGCTGCCTCCTCACTTTCACTGCAGCACTTAGGGACGTTTCATGTAGCAGGGTGTTTCTGATCGCTACGCACAGAGAAAAGAGTTGACATATTCAGACAGTAAAGTTCAACCCATAACTGCATGGTAATTAGTATTGCTGCAGGTCTGATATTCTAATTTACAATTCTCTAGTCAGTGCGTGGTTGTTAACCCTTGGGACAGAAGCTGAACACTGGGTAGCATACTGATTCATGCTTCAGGATCATTCTAATTATTCCATTATCAAATTCTTTTTTGGAATATTTTTGTTGCACTCACTGGAGTAACAAAATATTTTTGGGAAAACTGGGAAACTAGAGAGGTGCAGGAATGAGTCCTTAAACCGAGATATGAGTTAGCATTTTAAACTCTTTTCATTGGACACCTGTAATAAGATCTGTGGTTAACACAAGCTGAAGAGATGTTCACGTTTTGTTCTACGACATCATTTACATCAGTAATTATTCCAGTGATTATTGTCTAAAGCTTCTGTGTGTCATAAAAACAGGAGTTGCTAACAATTGACTGAATTTCACTAGGACACATCATTACGCCTAACATTAGCTCCCTTTAGCTTATCATGAGTCATTCGCCAGCAGTCAGCCCACTGTGATGAAGTTCGTTTATAGCCTAGCATTAGCTTGTTACTTCTAGTGATGGCATTCTTCGTCCCAAAGATCTACCATAAATGGTGTTAGTATCATAAATGTTTTTTATTAAATCATGTTGAACCGAAGAGAAAATTGTCCACTCTCCCAAGAAATAAAACATTTACTCAAATGACAAACACTTATGCAAGGGCATGCCAATGTTTCTGTCCTTAAATTGATGTGTTCGCATCATTTTCACATATCAAAGAGACATATTCTGAACTCTAGACGAACAGTTATGCTGCTGAATCATTTTAGTTACTGTTGAAACATTTCAGAACACCACTTTTTTTGTTTTCCACACTGAAACACACACAGGGTCAGTTATGGAGGAGGGAATAGTCCAACTTCCTCTCCTTTCTTTTTCAGAGGCATCTGAATGCACTTAGGCTGCTCTGCAGGTCACATTAACACACGGCTGATTTATTTGCTGCCAAAAAGCTTCTATTTGAGAGGTGCAAGGTTTTTATCTGAACACTTTTGTGTTCATATTACTGTGGCATAGCTACTTTACAGAGAATGATCTCCTCACACACAGCATGTTATTAGACTGCATATTGGTCCAGAGAGGGCTGCACACGTAGGGGAAAAGTCGGGGATATAATGGTCCTGTGGCTTTATGTACCGAAGTGTCTCTCACCTAAATAAAGTACCCATAATTCGTGGCAAATGTGTTTCGATGATATCAAGATTTTTTTATGTCAAGTGTCCATTTTTAAATGAAGGCTTTTTAAGCTCAAAGCTCATTATCAATATCCTGTATTAAGGTCCTTGCTTCACACAAATGCAGGTGACCGAAAATGCTGCATATCCCTTAATAATTCATCAATACGTACGTGTGTGTGTGTATGTGTGTGTGTGTGTGCGTGCGTGCGTGCGTGCGTGTTTGTTTGTCTGTGATTTTTAGGTTGCATCCCCCTGAAGCTATTACATTTAATAGGATTCTTTTTTTTCTTTTTTTAAATGAAATTGTTGCATTGTTTCCCTGATTAAATAGCGTTTTCTATTCACCGTTATCCAATAAGTACATGCCTTATTAATATTAGAACAACGTCGCCATTGTCTTACCTGCAGTGGTTTAATTCCTAACAAATGAATCACTTCTTTTGTATTGAGCGTTTTAGTATACATGCAGTATGGAAGCATGATCAGTCATAAGGTGTATTTACGCTTTGTTCATTATGAGTCCTTGGTGAACCTGGGTCAAGCCTGGCTCAAAGCAGTTTTTAAAATTGGATTTCAGCCTCAGGGCAAAGAAAATCTATCCGTCTTAAACAAATGGTTTCCAAATTGTGGTTCAGGGACTGTCTGAGCTGCTTGGAAAGGTTCTAAGGACTCTTTGTGAAATGAAAAAATAGTTTATTTTCATTTTCTCTCAATTCACAAAGGACAACTTTTCTGATCGATGGGGCAGTCTCTGTACTGTTCCGCTTCTTTGTCAACACCGCAGATAACTAAATGAGATCACATAATAGCCCACACACACACTGAACTACCTCATGCCTCCATTCCACAACTTCCCAAAAATAGTCTGACCCCTGTGTATATTGATGCCTGTATGAAAAATATACACACATCTCTTTATCACAATAAAACAAACACTACTCCCTCCCCAATTCCATCCAGATAGAAGCCTAAACAAATAGTTTTGCATTTTGGGGAAATAAGCTTATTTGGGTTCCGGCCAAGAGTTAGATGAGAAGATTGATCTTGACTCTCCGGGGAGAGCGCCATCGATCCTCTCATCTAACTTTCATCAAGAAAGCAAATAAGGGTGTTTGCCAAAATGTCAAACTGTCCTTTTAAAGCTCTATACGAGAGGTATAGCACGTTTTATCTAATTAATGACAAAATAAAAGGGCAATCAGTGAGCGAAGAATTACGTTTAGGCTGTTCCAGTGAAAATGTGTGCGTGTATTTGCCACGATTTGGCTCAACAATTGATTGGTTGTTCCATGCCGCACCCTTCCATCAAGTTTCATTACATTTGGATCTGTAGTTTTTTCGGAAATCCTGCCGGCAAACTGATAACCACCTCAAATAAATATATTTTCTGTTGCGTATCAATGTGTGAAGTTCACTTAACATTTTATATTGATATCCTCACTTCTAAATCCAACTGCTGGTTTTCATTCTTTCTGACCTTACTTCTTTATTTGTATGGCGCTGTCTTACTGAACTCTATTTTTGTTATTCTGAGGAGGGACCATTTTGGAAAACCACCTTGGTGGTGAGTTTTTTCTTTGACATCTAGTGTAGATCTATTTTCTGTGGAAATGTGGTTAATTCATCCTAAATCCTAAACTTGTAGATGTTTCATTTTTAGTCTATTAAGTTATTATAAAATCACCACTGGGAAAGTATTGAAAACATTCATTGCACGTAACCTCATGCAGCAATAATGTAACATTGGCAGTCAAAAAAGGCATAAAAGTGATATTAGTCCCAGGTGAGCTTTAGGTGTTGGCATAGTTTCTTTACTTGGCGTATTGTAACACAAATGAAACTATTTACAACCTTGAATGTACAAAATCAATCCAAAAACCTATATCATGCTTTAAAAACATAGTCGATTTAAATAAGCATCCTTAAATTATGCTTTGCAAAAACCAACGCAGCATGTCCTCAGTATATGCCTGCAGCACCCGTTGGATGCTTGCCCGGGTCTCCTCACCTCACCTCTGTGCACACCACACACACTGCTGCTGCCAGTCTGTCCCATAAGAGGTCTAACGATCCTCTAAGCAATGAGAAATAGAAATGTTTCCAAAAACTTGAACCATCTTTTGCTAATTATGATCATTACATATTGGTTAATGTACTCAAGGAGGTGAAGTGGCAGCATCAGCACTGTGCCGATGCAGACAATTAACACTAAAACACATTTCAGTTTTTCTGAAAAGTCACAGAGAGCCAACTATGTTATGATGCCATTATGACCCTTTCCACATTCAAAGAGTTTCATTTGGAAGTGAGATTTTCTCCATTTGGAAAGTAATAACCTTAAGGCTTGAAATTTGATTTGAACATGCTATTTAAATATTAGGCTAACGAAATAAAAGAAAATAGGGCAAGCAGCGGATCAAAGGAAGACAGAAGTTGTAAGTGTTTGAACTGACCCTTTCCTCATGAAGAAATAACAGTACTGGACTAACCATCATGTGAGACTGTCCCTGTTCATTATATTACACTTATTTTTAGATTAAAGCTTTGGTTCACACTTTTAGAGTTTTCTAGGAATCTGTTTTTAGCATTCATAAGTCACTCTTCCTTCCACCATCACACTTCTAGTTTCATCACTTTATAAAAAGGTACCTCTTTGTATTCTGAAAGGTGCTTATAATCATGAACTAATCTGTTTTTTTTTATGTGTGTGGCCTTTTCGCAGGCAAAATGGGGAAACAGAACAGCAAGCTGACCCCTGAAGTGATGGAGGACCTGGTGAAGAACACAGAGTTTAATGAACATGAGCTGAAGCAGTGGTACAAGGGTTTCCTGAAGGACTGTCCCACCGGACGCCTGAACCTGGAGGAGTTCCAGCAGCTGTATGTCAAGGTGAGACTCCACTGACTCACTTTCACCTGATGGATGAACACACAGACGAGACGGAAGAGAATATACACCTGTTGATCTGACTGGAGTTCATCAGAGGACAACAGCACACAGTTCCTACAAAGCTGCTGAACACACACTAGTTTGTTTTAACATGCTGACTGTGGTAAGATTGATTTCATACAAACAGATTACAAAAAACCTTAGATAATGTTGTTTTTGTCATAATAGTTTATTGACTGTAAAACGTATTCATCAGTAATAGGAATGTAGTACAGCAGACCATGTATTCAAAGTTGTACACATTCATGTTTAATTAAAAAAAGAAAAAGTTATGGGCCATTTAGGGCTTGTGGAATAAGCTGTAAACACAGAATTTACATATGATCACTGTATGGTTAGCGTGTTAGCAAACAGTTGCAGACACAAAGAAGAAACATAATAACGTATTTAAAGTTATGTTTCATGACCCGTAATACAGTAAGTCCAATATGTTTTCCTTTTACCTCTGTGTTGGTCTCCACCACCTAATAAAGAAAAGATCTGGCTTTTTAGTGGCTAAATGCTCTACTAAGTTCCCTAGCTAGTTGCTAACTTCTTACGTTTCCTGTTTGATGCTTGTTCGGTACCAAACAGCCGATGTTTCAGACCTTTTTTGCTGAAATCAAAATAAGGTTGATAAGCGTGACAAACAAATTCCTGAAAACCAAAACAATTAATTAAAAGACACTTTAGATTATTGTAGGATGTAAGTGGTAGTTTAGCTTAACTTAAAAAGTACCAGGTGAAACCTCTAGTAGTATTTGTAACTCAGAGTAATAGTCATAATGGTAGTATTAACACAATTTTTTTATTATAGAAGTATTAGCAGAAGACACAACATGAGCACTAGTAATAGTAACGAAGTATCACGGTCAATAATAAGCCATCTGTTGATTCTGAAAAGACCAACAAAATGCATTCTCAGTTGGTTTTCCCACAATGTATATTAACAGGGTTGGTTAGGGTCACATGATTACACTGGGAATCACCACAAAATCCTCTGAGGGAAAATGCATTCCTATTAAAAACCCTGCACGATTTTAGCAGGCACCCTGCCACATTCCCATTCGCCACTGCCGTATCTGGGCAGAAAATGAACTGAGGCAGATATCAGAGGCGCTCAGATGATTATCTTCAACTGCTAATAGGTAACCTATATCTCATTACCTCTGACAGAGAAGTGTGAATATATTCCATAATGTATTCATTAAGTCTTATAAAACAGGCAGGAGCACTTTCATGAAAACGATGATGATCTTTTAATGATGGGAAATTGTGATAAAATTGCTTAATAAGTGGCTATGAATAAAGTTTACTAATATAATAAACCTGCAATAGTTAACTACCATCTCTCTGCTGGTTTAATCAATTAGATCTGAGCAATAATACTGTATTAATAATCATAATGTAGGACAGGCTTATCTTGTGTCCTCTTGAACGCCTCAATTTCCTTAGAGTTCTTTAAAAAGCTCTCTGACCATTTTAAGAATAGGCATTCATCTTTTATCACTGGTGCCGTGAAATGCCTCACTACCAGAGGGGCTGTTGTTACATAAGACACTCCTTGGAACTGAGGGCATGGGGGCACTTCCTCTAAATTCCACCGGAGCTCAAGCATCGGCTAAGACCAAAAGAGAAAGTTAAAAAATCCCAGAAATAAATTGAGGTAGGACTGACTGGATTAACAACAAAAAAACAAGACAAAGCACATCTGTCACCACAGGGAATTATGTTTTCAGTTTGGCCAAATGTATCATGTTAAAAAAACGAAATGGAAAAGCATCAAATTGAATTGAGTTCAAATTGAACTACAAAAGAAACCTGGACTCCTGGGAAATAAGATAATAAACGAGGGACAAAAACACCAAATAAATTAAAAATCTCTTTAGAGCACAATACGACAGCACACAAGCAGCAGATGCAGGGAAATCTGAAGCCGCACAAAGGGGGAAAGGCAGCTGAGATCTAAAGGGGTCTTGTAGGCTTCTGGGTAAATCCTATTATTGATGCATCTTATTGTGTTTCTAGGCAACAGTGTATCTGTGATAGGGCTTTATTTAAATCCAGAGAGCTGATAAGTGGAAAAACGGTCTGCTGCGACCTCACATTAATGGGACAGATTGTTCCTGTGAAGAGTGTGTGCGTGTGCGTGTGCGTGTGCGTGTGTGTGTGTGTGTGTGTGGTGAGGGGTTCATATATTATCAGTGGGAGAAAGAGGGAGACGGTACAGCGTGTTTTGCGTTGGTTGAAAGCGAGAAACACAGAGGGACAGAGACGGGAAAAGGAAGCAAAGTGAGGAAAAAATGGATTTGTGAGAAACGTACGAGAAGAGTTGTGTGTGTGAGAGTCTGCCTGATAGAAATAGAATAAGAGCAGATATTTAACAGTTTGACGTGGTCATTTAACTAGTTCAGAGGAAAATGGCGCTGGCTGATCACTTTGCAGAATTATGCTGTTTCTCAATTTGTATACTTCTGTACTCTGTACTATTACATTACATTACATTACATTGTATTTAGCTGACGCTTTTATCCAAAGTGACTTACAATAAGTGCATTCGACCAAGAAGATATACATACAAACTTGAAGAAAACAGAATCATATAAGTACATCAGGTTTCATAGAGCTAAAACATTTCAAGTGCTACTCAACTGGTTTTAGATAAGCCAGTCCTTTATTAGTATATAAGTGCTTTGTTAGCAATTCTTTGTTAGTAATTATATCGATCGAAGTGGAGTCGAAAGAGATGAGTTTTCAGTCTGCGCCGGAAGATGTGTAAGCTTTCTGCTGTCCTGATGTCAATGGGGAGCTCATTCCACCATTTTGAAGCCAGGATAGCAAACCCACGTGTTTTTGCTGATGGGAACTTGGGACCCCCTCGCAGTGCAGGTGCAGCGAGCTGTTGGCTGATGCAGAGCGGAGTGCACGTGCTGGGATGTACAGTTTAACCGTGTCCTGGATGTAGGAACATCCCAGAGTTCCTGATGCCCGCATAACAGTAAAAAGTTGAGTGTGGAACGCCACTTCCTACCCTCAACAGAGGCCATCTTGGCTACCAACCAAAGATGGCGTAACCGGCTGCAATTGTGGTTACTTTGGTGGACAAAGCACTATACAGATTAAAGGTTTTACCTGTTTTTTTTCACAATGTATTAAACATACCATCATACTTTAAAGGGGACCTATCATGCAAAAGGCACTTTTGTACATCTTTTATACATGAATATGTGTCCCCGGTGTTCCAGGGAACTCACCAAGTCTCAGAAAATACAACCCTCTCTCTTTTCCTCCATACCCAAATCTCTAAAAACAGGGCTGCAACGGATTTGATACATGTGGATTCTGATTTGCACCTCTATGATGTCACAGAGGTGCACTCCACCTGTATGGTCAACTCTCCAACTATCAGGGGAATGAGAGGTTGGCATGGCAACAGCATAGTAACAGCATGGCGACAGCATAGTAACATGACGCTTGTGCCTCTCGCCTCCTCCTTTGCAGGGGGG
>NW_011345601.1:44733-49682 GCF_000735185.1 Notothenia coriiceps | reverse complement strand
ATGAGGCATGGCTAAAATGCATGATCTGTTTGGTATTTTGAAAAATAAAACTTATAAATATACCTTATATAGGTATGGCCCTACAATATATTATTCAAATATAGCATGATAGGTCCCCTTTAAGAGAAGCCACTTTTCTTGATTATTGGCTGATCAAAACTGTCTTTAATGATTTGGTACCAAACCATAACTTGCTAGCTAGCTGGCCAACACACGTTTAAGATACTTAACAGTTCAGCAGGATAATCTCCACATATTAACACATTTTATAATTTTTGAAGGGTGAAGCTAACATTAGGCTATTAACAAATTACATCAGGGTCGCATCACAACTGCAAAGCTAAAGGCGTTTAGTAGTAGTCTCATTTAGTCACTCACACATTGAAACTGAAGAGATTCATGAGTCCTGTATGTACTGACGTATTTTATGTCGCAGAAGAAAACGTGAAAATCTCTTTTGCTTGTGGTAACCTTATTTCAGGCTTCTTACCAAAAATAAGTTTCAAAAACCTTTGACTAGGGCTAAAATGCTAACTCAATTCCGGGTTTTGGTACCAACACTGCACGACTCTATTCTGATTCAAATCATTCAAATAGGAATCTCTCCTATTATGTTTCTATGGTCTGTGTCCTCCCTGTGCATGCATGCGTGAGACAGGCAGGGTTAGACTTACATCTGTGCACCTATATCTTTATTTTTCTGCTCGCCCACACACTAACACAGATCTGCACCTGCGACAGTCGCGGGGTGCTAACTGCAGTTACCTCGCCTTCGGCTGCCAGCGTGGATCTAATGTACTGTTTTGGCTGTACATAAACGCGCTGTTTTTCTTCTTATTCTCTGTGCTCTGTCTCTCACTCCTTTCATTTCCACTGCCTTTGTGGAGGTAATCATCTCTTAGGCTGCGTAAAGGGAGACAGAGGAAGAGAAAGTGATAAAGAGGGAGAGTTGAGAGGCATCAAAGAACAGGAAGAGAGGAAGGGAGGGAAAGCAGGTGTAGGATGTCGGCTGGAAATAATAGGCGTGCGTATCTCGGGGCAATCTGTGTTATTCATATTTTATGCTGTGGTGTTGCATATAGTCTGCGGAGTTCCTTTGTATACCGTAACCAGTGTTATCACAGCTTACAGGTGCATTTGATCAGGGCTGGGGGTCATGAATTAATTGGTATATCAATATAAAATAATTCATTCAAAGTGTACAATCTCAGTTCTTTCTGTCTGACTGAGTTTAAGAATTACTCATAATGAATTGGTGGATTCAAAATCATGGCTAAATGGATATAGAAATTAGGATTGTGAAATAAGCGGTTGAAATGAGATCCAGATTATAATAAGATGATTTAAATGTCCAACAGTAAGGACAATTCAAATGAAATTGCATATTTGAATGACATTTTTACATTTAAGTGAGCAGGAATGGATCCTTAGAACAAAGCGTATCAACGAAGGCAATCTCCATCTTCTTCTAATCAGTTAATCACAAATATCTATATATATATAAATATATCTCTTTTTATTTTAATATTTGAGAGACAAAAATAAAATATTATATAAATGTGATGTATTGAGTTATACCATATTAGAATAATGTGTACCAAGCCAGCCATACAGCAAAATGCATTAATAATAAATGATTCATCTTTGATTAAATGATCATTGTAGGAGCCCTACTTTTTTATTTATTACCAATTTCTTTATTTTTATTCAACTATTATGAGAAAATAAAACATTCTATGAATTAACTATTTGAATTATACTATTTATTATAATGTGCACAAGGGCAACCACACACAATTAATAAGCACTTTTTCACAAAATAGACAGCACTAGTAGTTTGTGGACATCACAATATCTCTTTGTGAGTTTTTAGAATCTAGTGAATATTCATAGTTCATAATTCATAGTGTTATCTTGTCGTAGCAATATGTCAAACCAAAAACACTTTCCAAGGGAGGCATCATATTTCATATTCCTTGTTTTCCAGTGGATTTTCCCTTTTAGTGGCATTGCCAAAGCCACGCAGCGATGTAAAAATGGAAGAGGGGCTTCCGTGCCTGTTCACACAGCAGCGCCTGTGTGCTACGGCGTGACGTTTCTCAGCGCTGACACGGCAGCCGCTCTAAGAGCCATTTGTAACAGTATAACAACACTGAGATGTTAAGGTGATTTTCTCGAGATTGACGCATGCAGAGACAGCAGTCACACTGACAGATAGCCATGAACACACACACACACACATTTAACAGTGAGCTATTCAAATATGGTTATAATTGACTTGTTCTGTTATATAATATATGAAATGAGCACCAATATTGTTGGTCTACTGCCAGGTGGTGTTCTGTTGTTGTTAGTGTGATGGGGTAGCATTTCAACAACTCGATAATGAACCTCATTATGTTTTTGCTACATGCAGCATCTCTCTGGCTCTTCCACTCATATTACTCTGTTATTGTTTCTATGGAGAAATACAGGAGTAGGAAATGCATTACAATAGAGTGGTGCAGTAATGATGTATATTTGTAGGCATACCTGGAATTAAGCAACTCAACGGGTCCCTTCAACAAAAGACAATGTGATTTTTCCACTGGATTTTCGAAATATTGCAGAAAATAAGAACTGTAGAAAACACACCTCTAAGATAGACACACATCTTGTTGCGCAGGATAATATCCTACTTTTATGATTTCAAATTAGAAAACGAAGCACATCATGGTAGCATTCCTGCGCATCATCACCGCTAAGCTAAAGGCGGATAATGTTTGGTGTGATGATGTTGAGTCGTTTTTTTCAGTCACGTTTTCATGACACAAAAGCTTCGAACATACAACAGTGGGGTAATTATTGACATATATTTTGTTTTTGTGTTAACCACAGACCTTATTTCAGAGCCCATTCAAAAAACACTTAACTTGGAGACGAAAGGAACCCAGAAGTGCTAAAAAAAATCCTAAAACTTGCTTCAGGGTCTTAGGACTAATTCCTGCAGCACTTTATTTTCAATGTTGAAGTTGCAGGTTCTGTCATGGTTTCAACAAAGGCATAAATAATATGAAAAAGTATTCTATTATGCCTTGGAATTCACTTCTGTTAACTTTATACCATCCTACATAAGGTTGGGATAACAATTTGAAATGAAAAATCTGAACACTTTAATCCTGGTTTGTTGGTTTAGAAGAGAAGCAATATTAAGGGGAGAGAGGACGGCCTTGTTGTAGATTGGAAGCATTGTTGTGACACTGGCCCACACAGACACACATACAGATGCTGACCTGAATGTAGATGTATGGATGGATTCCGCTCGGTTGCGTCTCGCTTGCATAGCCTCAAGGCTTTTGCTGATGACGGGTGTGTGTGTGTCTGTTTTTGTGTGCGCACCGCTGACTATCCAGCAGCACTGACTATGAGACTCCCCAGACAGACAGACAGACAGACAGACAGACGGACGGAGTTACAGACAGACAGAGTGATAGGAAGGTAAATGAAGCGACAGACAGACACTGACATCATCTGGTCAACAGTCTGTTTATGTGAGGAAAATATACGGCGACTGATCACAGGAGACAGAGACTGACAGAACAGATAGAGATGCGTCGAAATTAGTTTTAATTATTTGGGATAAAAATGCTTCTGTAATAATACAGATAGATGTGCCACAAAGTAGAGATAAGCCACTGCATTAGAGATGATAAAGAAAACATGCTAATTTGCACTGATGCTGTGTATTGACTCCAACACAAACACAGTTCAAATAAATGAACGGTTTTCCAATGTTCTGTTCTTTATTGCATCAGGCAATAAGTCATTTCGTATTTTTTTTTACGCACAATGTACAATGTAAACGACACACTCACACATCAAAATATTCTAAAAAACAATGCTTATATAGTACGTCATCCTAATAATTTTACAATGCAAGTAAAACTATTTTTTATTTTGTAGATCACAAATGTTCCTAGTAAATAACAAATGACAGAAAAGTCAAATATTGTTTAGATCCAAATGTTTATGATTTTCTACATCCCAAATTGTTCCTAGCTATTTTACACATGGACCGAATAAGGTCAATAAAGATATATGTACATGTACACACGTTATTAAGAAAGAGTAGCAAATACAAACATAACCTTAGTCCTCAAAGATTTACTATTTGAAATATACATAGATGTATTCTCGAAGCAATTATGGTCTCAGAATATATTCAGTATAACATGTGGAGATACAAATTGGCCAAACTGGCTTTAAAAATCATAATGGGATTTTACTGAAAGTAACTACCGTAATTTTCGGACTATAAGGCGCACCTGAATATAAGCCGCAGCAGCTAAATTGAATGATGTGTACATATATAAGCCGCACTGGACTATAAGCCGCAGGTGTTTTAATGTTTAATTACCATATGTAAGGGTTCGTGCACAGAGGGGATTGTCGGGAAAGAGATGGCTGTTTGAGGAAGCTCCCATTTATTAACATTTCAACAAACAAGTTGCATATTTGCATAACGTATTCAAGTGTTACCATTTAGTGCAATAGTAGCTACAGAACATGTACTGTGCTGTGTAAACTGTACTGTATCACATAGCGTTTCAGACACACAAACTTTTCAACTTTCAAACTTAAACGGTGCGCTCCCAGCGCACGTACCGGCAGTGATCTACAGCAGTGGTTTTCAACCAGTGGTACGGGGACAAACTGTCTCGCTCTCGTAATGTCTGTCTGTCTTGCTCTCGTTCTGTCTCTCGTACCACTCTCGGTTCCACTTTTACTTTTGCGCGTTACCTGTCTCACTCTTTTCCGGCCTCCAGCTTTTCCTGCTGGAGCCCGTCGCTTAAAGGTGGGGGGCGCGGACCGGCCATAGAAACCATTGAGTTAAAGGTGGTGGACTGTAACCTGTAAAATCCATAGATTTAGGAGGTCCCCTAGTGGCCGTTAGCTGTAAAAATACATAG
>NW_011345601.1:32108-44693 GCF_000735185.1 Notothenia coriiceps | reverse complement strand
TCTCCTGATTTTAAATGCCCTGGTATGGTTTTGTCACCATTTCCATAGCCCCACCAAAAATATTTTCCACCAGCCGCCACTGTTTAATATGTTATTGAACAAAAGTTACATACAATCAAAAAACAGCTGCGGGTAAAATCTACCCGTTGGCGGTTCTAGTGTTAACACTATTATATGGGCTCTATGGCCGGTCCGCGCCCCCCACCTTTNCTTTTTTCCCATTTTTCGACCCTGCGGCTTATATAACGGTGCGGCTAATCTATGGATTTTTACAGCTAACGGCCACTAGGGGACCTCCTAAATCTATGGTCCATAGATTTAGGAGGTCCCCTAGTGGCCGTTAGCTGTAAAAATCCATAGATTAGCCGCACCGTTATATAAGCCGCAGGGTCGAAAAATGGGAAAAAAGGCGCGGCTTATAGTCCGAAAATTACGGTAATTATTTTTGCACTCTGAGAAAGGAGCTGGGTTAGATGTCTGAGACTCTTTTTTTTTTCTTAACTTAAAAGCTTGAATTGTATTGAACAAATGAATTGATTCCCCTTCAAATTGGCGACCGGCCTTATAACACTCCACCGTTGTTTTACTAAACGTCACTCTCTCTTTCTCTTTCCAACCTCCTTTTTCCTGTTTCGCTTCTTTTTCTCTCCCATTTCTCTCTTTATCCATTTCCTCTCACCTCCCTTCCTCTCTGTCGGGGTCGGCTCGCGGCTGCCATACACTAATAATAGCTTCTGTAATTTCAGAAGCTCCCATGCCATTCTCTATCGATGTCACAACACAGACACACCCACACACACATACACACACAGAGCTACACACAAAGTCTCCTAAAAGGCAATGAATTCTGTCTGTGTGCTTTACAAACATAAAACACAAGACTTTTATTTGTGAGTTGCTCAAATATAGAAAAAAATCCCGATTCTTTGCTCTGAAGATTTGAGTCAAATGGTAATGATGAACTCTGAACAAAATGACTCACTTATTATGACTTGTTTACAATGTTTGGAAAACAGAGCGAGAGGGGAATCTGACACAGAGTAAGCAGACTGTAATTTTCTCGAAACCATCAGTGTTTTTCTTCGCCGTGGAGGTTTTACCATCATGCCGAGTAATTACCAAAAGTGTTAATTGTATCTACAGTATTTCAGTATTTGCAGTCGAGGTGCATCGGTAATGTGCTGTTACAGAGAAGACAAACACACAAATGCACTTAGAGAGGCAGAAAGGAAGATAGAACAGACACAGAGAGAGGTAACAAAGGATCGATTAATTGTTTTTCACCTATCAGCTGCTCAATAGCCTCTTTGCAATGTCTCGCTATGGACCTTGAAGCTGTAATTGAATTATTCAGCAACTTTCATAAAAGTCTCCCCAATAATTCTGCACAGTGAAAAGAGGAAATGGGAAGGTACTGAGTGCCTTTGGATGCACAGCGTAAGATAATAGGGTCTGTTCTGGTGGGAAATCATAATCAGATGAAGCTGTGTATAACCATTAGCACATCCTCTGTGAGAATAAATCAGTTATCATGGTTGAGTAGTGAAGGCCAAAAAGCTATTAGTCTCACTGTGCAGGTTAAATCCCAAGATGCATTAGGGTGATACTGAGGGTGACCTTCATCTGGTTAACAAGGGTTCAAGCCGCCGTGTCAGCAAATACCCACCCATGAGAGAGACGCTGAGTCCCTATCAATGGACAGAGACAAGGAAGGAGTTTCTTTACAGGAATCTGATGACATTACAGATGTGTTTGAATAGAAAGATGAGGGCAAAGCAAATTATGATACAAACATTAGGCCAAACTCATGTTGTGTATGCACTCAATGTCAAGTCAGTTCATCTTGTGTTTGTCAGAGTACTCTGTAAATAGATGTAAATCAGTGGAGTGGCACTCTTCTTGCCATCTTGTAGTGCTTTGGAGTAGCTGATTATTAGGTTAGGGGCCTGGCTTTCCCTGTGCTCTCCTTATCTTAATATTTGCTTTCTTTGTTTTTCTCTCTCTATCTCTCCTTTACAAATAGAATGAGTAAAACGCAGATTCTCATATCAATGAACACAGCTGGGTGTTCAGATGGCAGCCATTTTTATTTATGCTGACATTTTTAAGCACTTGGTCCATTACGGGATAACTCATTCTATGATTTGTTGGAGATTTGGAGGATGTTTAAAACCAACCTCGTCTCCACGTGTCGTTTGATAAGCTGGGTAAATTCGTAAAAAGGAAGGGATTAAGAAACACCAGAATGCAAGTGAAACAATAATCTTGTTTTAATGATACAAGGTAACAATACAAATACAAAGGAATCACGAAGCACTCTGCAGAGTACTCCGGGCTCAGGTTCTACCACGTGTGAGACAGGTCTCAGGAACGGCCGGTCAAAAACAAGAGCGCCAACCAAAGGAAAACACAGGCTTTCATAGTAAAACACAGGAGGAGGTGTGTGCGTGATTTCCCCCAGAGGTCATCTTNGGGTACTAAATGGCTACAAACATTGTGGAGAAATTAGCTTAAACATGTTTTATTACTCTATATGAAATGGAAGCAGCTTTTATGACAGGGACGAGAGAGCTGGGGGAGGGGACATTCTTCTTAAGTTTTTCAGCATGTCAATTATCAGGGAAATCTACTTGTTTTCAATAGATGTGTGTGGTTAATTACTTTGTATTAATAATAACAGTATGTGTAAAGGAAGCTGGAAATATAAGTAAAGATGTGAACAATAGCTCAAATTGCGGGAGGGGCTGTAGGACAAATGAGTGTGTTCTCTATATTGGGCCTGTGTGTTGTTTGACTATTTGAAAATCATCTCTAATACTGCTTAAGAGCATAGGTAATGTGTTCCTCGTTATTATTGATATGAAAGTGATTTACATGTATTACGTATATTTAGCCAACTATAACAACTATTTCTTAAAACATACTTTTAACTTGTGTGTGGTAACCTGAGGGGGGAAGATGGACTCAGGGACAAAGGGCCATAAAAGGGGATGTGTGTGTCCTGGCTGCAAGATTTGAAATAAGATCAGGTTCGTACCGGACACCAAGAGGTGTCTGGTTTTCGTCAAACTAAAAGAGACTTTTGGTTTCCGGGTTTCTTCTGCTGTGTTGCACTGATTGGGTGCGACAGGCCATGTGTTGGTCTCTCCCAATGAGATGACCTCTGGGGGAAAGCACGCACACACCTCCTTGTAGTGCTTTGTGATTCGATGATGTATTTGTATTGTTACTTTGTATCATGAAAACAAGATTATTGTTTCACTTGCATTCTGGTGTTTCTTAATCCCTTTACGAATTTACCCAGCTTATCAAACGACACGCGGAGACGAGNAAGATCAGGATCGTACCGGACACCAAAAGGTGTCTGGTTTTCGTCAAACTCCAATCAGTGTGATACAGCAGAAGAAACCCGGAAACCAAAAGTCTCTTTTAGTTTGACGAAAACCAGACACCTTTTGGTGTCCGGTACGATCCTGATCTTATTTCACATCTTGCAGCCAGCACACACACATCCCCTTTATGGCCCTTTGTCCCTGAGTCCATCTTCCCCCCTCAGGTTACCACACACAAGTTAAAAGTATGTTTTAAGATATAGTTGTTATAGTTGGCTAAATATACGTAATACATGTAAATTACTTTCATATCAATAATAACGAGGAACACATTACCTATGCTCTTAAGCAGTATTAGAGATGCTTTTCAAATAGTCAAACTTCACAAAGGCCCAATATAGAGAACACACTCATTTGTCCTGCTGCCTTTCCATTTGTTTGAGCTATTGTTCACATCTTTACTTCAAATAAAAGGTTTCACATTGTATATTTCCAGCTTCCTTGTGTACATGTGTAACGCACCCTCTTCTTTTATGAGGGAAACATTCCAGAGTTTTGGAGCTATCCCCAAATTAGGATGTCCCCTGCTCCCATCCTTCTCTAAACACAAAGACTTCACCTCAATATATTGGGGAGGGAAAATATACTTTGTCCCTTCAAATTGAACACACATGAATATATATATAAGGTGACATTAAAATGAATATACCAGATTTAACTTTCCTGCCATAACACGTTACTTTAATACTTCAAATAATTAAAATAATCCTTCAGTAGTCTCACGGCATTACGTGTTATAGGAAGACCGAAAGCTGTGTGGTTCATAAAAACATGTTCTTACTCAATATCAAGCCACGATTATGTGACATTAAAATGAATATACCAGATTTAACTTTCCTGCCATAACACGTTACTTTAATACTTCAAATAATTAAAATAATCCTTCAGATTTCATCCAACAACTCAATGTCTTTTTATTTCTAATGTTACCATCTCTATATGCTAAATATGAACATATAGCCAGGGACGTTTAGCTTATTTAAAAACATCTCTCAGCACCTGTTTGAATGTGTTTGTTTAATCTGTACACAAACAAAACAATGTATGCAGGTGATCCTCAGGGTTTAACATTGGGTCCCCTTTTATTTTGAATATTGGGTTTCTGTGCTTCTGCCCCCCTGATCCTGCCTCAATTTTAAATAAATGCTAAGTAAAGTTAAGTATTAATTCCCGCTACATACTTTAGTGTCTCTTTTGCTTTTCCACTTCTATTCTCATGCATAAAACAGTTTTGACACTTTCTGAAAAATTCGGGAACCAGACACTGCTATCTGTAGATGAGCACACTATTAACAGTCTTGAGGTCACAATAGACCACATAATTGTCTCCTATTAGTCATTCCTAAAAGTCGTGGCAGACAGCTTTTGTTCTGACGTTTTGTTCTTCGCAGTTTTGTCATTTGTCCTCACTGACCCAGCTGTCCGATTAGCATAACTTGACTTTACTGCCTGAAAGATTATAACTTTTCTCAAAACAGGAAAGCAGGACAGCTAGGGAAGAGAAACCATTAGAGGGATGACAGCCAAAGGCTTGTTTTGCAAAAGTATAGCTTTGTCCCGGTTAAAGAAACCAAAGTCTTTAACCCAGAACACTGCTGTTCACGTCATGTGTGAAAGAAAAAGTCTATGTTTGAACCACAATATTATCCTTAACCTAACTAAGTAGTTTTTTGGCCTAACCCCACCCAAGTAATTCAAATGTATGTATTTTAACCCAAACCACAGTCTTTTCCTTAACCTAACCAATTGGTTAAAAAAAACAGTAGGGACTCCGGCAGTAGGGAGTACAAGCATGTGAATGATTGCATGCGCGCTCAGACAGAGTTATTTCATACACATGCACACATGAAGGATGTCAGACATGATTGAGCAGCCATGAAGGATGAATTGATGCTTAGGGAGCTTTGATGAGTCACGTAGAAGGAGATACATCATGAATAATGAACCATACTGTGGACATTTAAAGAAAACGGGAAAGAGGTTGTGTGGTATTCTCTGGTTATCCCCTCGCTTCCCTTGCCTCTCTCTTCCTCCTCTCTTCCTCCTCCCTTCCTCCTCTGGTGCTGTGAGCACGAGAAGCTTGCAGGCCGATTATAAGCTTTTTAAAAGGTGGCTTAGAAGTGTGCTGCTGTGGATTTATCTTGCCAAGCACTTTAGAGACCAGCCATTCTGGACACACCACTGGCAAAAGAAGATAAAGGGAGCAAGTCCTACCTTCTTTCTCTATTATTCTGCCTCGCTTTCAGCTTCGTCACATGGCAGAGGGTAGCCCTCTGGTCTACCTGCCAGACCTGGCAGCCAGCAGTGAGGCATGCTCTGCTTCCTGCCCTGCTTGGCTACCTTTCTGTTTCTGATTTAGATCAGAGTTGGCATCCAAAAAGGCACTGGTGAAATGCGCCAGGCATTGTCTTTTTTGTGCTATTTGAATGATATCGTTATCACCATAACACAAAGTTACTGGACTGGGTTATTAATAGGAAAATTGCTATTTAAGTACCATTTATTGCAGCCAGTCCATACTGGCTATCCTCTTCATCCCTCAATGCCAATAACTATTCTCCTCACCATCCCCTCCACTCAATGGTGCCATCTGCTGTTGTGTCGTCATTTACACTCCTGATGCCAGATGGGTGTTTTGTAACCACAGATAAACCATCTTCAGGGACAGGTCTGCTTCCAATACCAATTAAATCACAGGCTGAATGATTGTGTGCAGTCTAGGAAATCCAAATACAGCCATTCAGGACAAACAGCAGCAGTGATATCTAGTCAGCCATTCAAAGCAGGTTGAATATCCTCTTGGTTAATCTACTGTACGGTTTTCATGTGGTGTCAAACAGAAGAGGATTACCACGCTTCAATATCTGCTCCAACACATACAGGACTTCTTACACTCATGATGCAAGGTTTATGTTCAATCAAGTCAACCGTCTTCTTGAAAGTCTATTGTCCCACTGAATCAAAGGCTCATCCCTCAAGGCAAAAGCAATCTTACAGACCTTGACCTTAAACAAAGGTCACAATTGTATTAACGCATTCTTATTAGGCAGCAGTAGTCAGAGACAGATGCCTGCCACTTTCAGCCCACTTTGTGAACAAAATGCACCATTGTTGGCAGTGACATAAAAATACAATGCAACATCCGACACACTCTCCCCCTGCCTGATCGATTGGACTCCTAACCCTAACTGAACACCTTGTTTTAGCTGAAATCGCCTCCCTCACAAATGTTACTTGGCATTGCCTCGTAGTTCAGGTCCAGGGATATTTGTAAATGTGATGATTTTTGAATTTTAATAAGAATAATTATAGAGGATTTCGATGAAATTATTCTCAGGGATAAATTACTTCAAACTTGCACAAATATCACAGGAGACACCCATCTGAGAATAACATGAGGATAATTAATAATGCATTTCACTGTGCAGAGGGGATTGAGTGTGTGTATGCGTGTATATGTGTGTGTGTTCTGTCTGACAGATCCTGAAGGCTTGGAAGCAGCAGTGCGCTGGCTAAGTTTCTGTTGCTGCCTGGCATGTCACTGAGGGTTTATGTAAGAGTACATACAGGCTCTGTCTCTCTCACGCAGACACACACACACACACACACACACACACACACACACACACACACACACACACACACACACACACACACACACACACACACACACACACACACACACACACACAGTAAATAACCCTGTGATGGATTATGCATGTATTCCCTTTCTCTCTCTCTCTGCCTCTCAAGCAAATAAAGTAGCATCTTAGATATGCTTTGATGAAGCAATGTAAACAGTGACCGTCAGTGCTGTCATGCCAAGGTCCTGCTTGTGTGTTCCTCTGAACGCTTGACTGTGTATGACAATGTTAGCAAATGGACGCATGAAACATAAGGCATGACTTAAAGGTGACCTATCATGCAAAATGCACTTTTGTACATCTTTTATACATGAATATGTGTCCCCTGTGTTCCAGGGAACTCACCAAGTGTCAGAAAACACAACCCTCTCTATTTTCCTCCATACCCAAATCTCTTAAAAAGGGGCTGCAACGGATCTGATGACTGATCCAGATTTGAACATTTCTGTGACGTCACAGAAGTGGCGCTACGGCTATTGGGCCAACTCCACCAATCAGGAGGAGACAGCCACGGACATTGCCCTTTCGAAAGCGCTGGAGACGCTGTAGTACATATGCCAGGCCTGTAGATGGTGCTGTCCTCACAGAATCAGCCCATGAAAAGACAGTGTTAAATTTAGCGAAATGAGGAATGGCTAAAATGCATGATCTGTTTGGTATTTTGAAAAATAAAAAGTATAAATATGCCTTATATAGGTATGGTCCTACACTATATTATTCAAATATAGCATGATAGGTCCACTTTAAGTGAACAGGGCAAATTATAAAACAGAATAACAGTTGGCAAATATATAACACTACTTACATGTTTTGCAATTACAAAACCAAGATAGATTTGTTTAAAACGAACATTTGGGCTGTAGATACGGTATACATCTTACACTCATAGGGATGCAGACCACCACATTGCTTTTGCAGATCAATGCAAAGAAACCATTTCAGTACTTGGCCACCTGTTCCTCTGAGCCTGCAGGCCCACTGGCCACAACCTTTCCTCTCACTATTAGACAAACTAATCTGATTGGGAAAAAGATGGAGCTGGGGAGGGGCAGAAACTTACAAACCACATGCTGCAGGGTAGGACTCGACACCGCCAGTCCTCTCTTCCAATGTCTCTGATGGGTTTAAGAGCTACGTAGCCTTCAGCATTATCAGGCTAACACACAGTGGGAGGTAGACTGAAAGAACAAAGAGAAACGTGTTCCACAATGGAATGACACAAGACACATAGGTTCAAGCTATGGAAAATTCTCAATGTGGGTTATACATTTACAAGATTGTGTTTTCATCCATGTTTTGACCATCATCAACCTTTCTATGCATATGATCCTGTAGACTTCGGGTTTTATAGATCGGAGTATAGTGCGGTAAAGAAGACTCACTCCAAAAAGACGTGAGCTCACTGATGTGGTGCAGGAGATTGGAGAGTGGGAAGGAAAACATACACCTGTTAAACCAGCAGGACCCAAGAAAAAGGCACTGGCAAATTGGCCAATTAGGAAGTGGCGCATCATGTCAAACTCATTTGCAAAGGAAGCTTAACGGCCTTTAGGGTTCGAACAGGTCGGGATCAAAAGGGTGTTCGGCCATGGGATCGCACAGAGATCCTTTTGAAAGAAACGCTGGATCCCTAGCTTTGTAAAGGATCTTCTAATTACAATAAATCTCCACTGCAATGGTATGAAGACAGGCAGTGCGGTTGGTACGGAGTGGCCTATATGATAGCTTTGCCTGAGGCTCGGGGTAGGCCGTATAGATGTCGGATAGAAGATTGATAGCCAGAGTTAGCGGTTGGCACTTAGGTAGGTGCTTGCATTGCTCAGGTCAGACCTTTAGAGGAGTGGATCACAGCTTTGACGGTCTCAGGCGACCAGCGACCCTGAGCCTTTGATGAGCTCTGGTGTGTAACCGGGTCTTTGCCTTGCCCGCAGGATTAGTATTCATGTGATCAGTATTATTACTTGGGGATTTACCTTTCCTCTATTCTTAGCCGCTGCTTTCGTGTTGAGTGTCTGGTTTTGCTCACAGAAGGCGGTGTGTACGGTTGGGTTGCTTTGAGAAATGATTCACGATGTTCGAGAGGAGGTGTTGACCTTTTACTGATGAACTTTTGTATTCTGGTGTTCATGTGTGCACTCCTCTTGTTGGGTCAAAATGGTTGAAGACTGGTTTTGTTGAAAAGTGCATTAGGGTTCGTGTTTTATTACTTTGTTGAATTGTGTTTGTAGGGAAAATGCAGTTCGTGCACGGGATTAATAAGTGGGTGATTGAGTAAGAATCATTTTGTTGTTATTTGGGTTAGAAACCGGGAGTAGCAGCTTGTAAAGTGGCTTTCAAAGGCTGGGCGGCTCTGTAGGAGGAAAGCAATGGATGGGAATGGGTTATGCAGTGTAGTTTTGAACAATTGCCCTTACCTAAAAAAGGGAAGATTCGAAGCCCGTTGTTGGAGGAAAGTTGGGTGTACAGAAAGACTGGTGTTTCCCTCACGTTTGCATGAAGGCCATGGAGAAAAACCCGGATTGTATGTATCGAACAGTGTTGTTCCCGTCAACGCATTATTGAATGTCGTTGCAGATACAACCGCTCTTTGTTCCACATATGAGTTTATTAGCTGTGTGATGGATCACGTCTCTGTGCTCTCAGCGGGTCTCTACTGTTGCCAAAGGTGGGGAGAGAGAGGAGGAAAAGGGAGGGGAGACTAGTAGTTTGTCGCTTCCCGTGCAATTAGGCTTCGAGCGGTCTGCTAAGCGGAGAGCGTAATGCAGCGAGATTCTGAGTTTCACGGGGTTACCGTGTCCTCCGCACCGGCGGAGTACGCTGCAGCCAGTTGAAACGTGGTAGGCAGGGATGAGCAAAACCCCCGGTGCGGCGTAGTGTATCTGTAACGAGCGCGTGTATTATTAGCGTATTTGGGTAATGTCCCTATCATGGCGCAACGACAATAAACTAGGGGAGCCTTCTAAAGACGAGGATACCGCATTGGGTGTGGTATTGGATTACGTGTAATTTGAAAACAAATCAGACGGCGGGAATTTTACGCGCTCATTAGTGGTTGGTATTGTGTTTTGGCAGCGCTGACGGAAGCGATAACTCCCAGCGGGCACATTTTTAGTCTGACCCGTTTAGGTGTGTATGGCTTCCCATGACAATCAGTTAGCGCTTCCACATGGCAACGCAAAAGAGGTATCTGCCCTCTGGAGCATCTCTCCCTTATTGACTTCATTCTATATTGTCATGGGCACCGCACATCTTTTTTTTAGCCAACAATAAAGTTGTTCTTTCATTCCAAAGCGTGTGGGGTCTGCAGCGCTCATTTGAAGAAATCGTTACCTGTTGTGTCTAGCGGGGGTCTATACTCCAGGTATGTTCTGTCAACATGCTTAGGTCAAGGATGCTGAATTATTCTTCGATGCCTCCCTTTTCAACTGGTGGCCGGATCAGTATGGTGGCTCACGGCGTGGTACCATTATGGCAGTGGATGAAACTGCAATGATCTATGAGGTGTTAAGTGACACAGCGACATGGCCACTGTCCTAGGTCGCTTGTCACCCGCAGTTCACAAGAAAAACAGCTGCACTGTGGTTTCGCAGCTCTTTAGGTTCTTGTTGGTGATTGTAACTGCTTTGTCACGAGCATACCAATAGTATAAAATTGGATTCGATAATTAGGAAACAGGTAAGTCAAATGTATATGGTTACTCCAGTCGTGTAAAACAAAGGACAATCTTATTGTCTTCCATACTACATGGCTACTTTGTTGTGTTTGTCTTCAGCTAATCATTATCAGTTCCTCTGAGTGTTGTCTTATCAGTTACAAACACGATACAAGCAGCGAAGCTCCCGATTGATCCACTAAAGACTTCCCCACAGTGATGATAGCCACTGTCTAGTTCACAACCCAAAGCCCAAGAAGGACCTGCTCGGAATCAATAAGTCTTACGTGCTGTTGACACTGGCGCTGCTAAAGCCTACACTTTCTAGTAGCTCATAACTGTTGAATATGAGCAGTGTGAGAAATCATTGAATAGAAGTGAAACAATACAGCTACATTGATGATTTTAATGGCACAGGTCTGCTTTCAAGAGCGATTTGAAACCGGCTTAACCGCCTGGGAAACATATTTAGGTACATTTAGAAAATCGTGTCTGGATTGGATATGTACTTCATTTTGTAACCCTCTGTTGACATGCAAATAAAAGATTTTCCCACAAAATGGTATGCTCTAAAGCAGATTCCATATCAGCTATCGTAAAAGGTTAAGAATTCGTTTAAACAAAAAAAGGTTGCAATCAATGCTTGGCTAATTTCTGGAAAAAGTAGAGCACATTGTACCATAGTGTTAGAGGCCCTTAATCAATTAATGTTGTATTGTCAGGTTTAAGTGCTACATGTTTTTCAGCACACAATTGATTAATGCCCTGGACAGCCAGGCTCCGAAAAAACACGCTATTAGGCAAACGATATTTGAAAGGGGAATATCATTGCAGTGTATTCATCTGTGTTTTAAATCTTAGCTATAACAGATATTTTGACAGGGTTATTAGTATTCAGAATATATTTTCAGCTTTAATCAAGACTGGGTACAACTCAAGTGCTCTAATATTTGTCTTGTATCACCGCTGTATCCTTGTTGAACCACAGCTACTTGGCCTCTACATGATGTCCCAATCTAAATAAAAAGATGTGAATATAATAAAGGACCCATAGTCCCTGAGCTTATGCGAGTACTTATTAACTTGAGATTTATAAACTTCCTTCTCAATGAATTGAGGAAAAGGAGAGAAAGAGGCGAAAGGAGTTTCTCTATGATTGCTTGAGGGGGGTTTAAAGTTATCCGACTAATTTCCAGTCGTTACCTGTCGACAGCGCCACATCCGGTCTCCTCGTGTTTTTCAACAGGGAACAGTACAATCTGTTATACTGTAGTGCATCATCAGCTCTTCCTCGGACCAATGGATTACCAGTAATACCGTTTTTCTCTCTCTCTCTCTTCCCTCCCTCCACCCCTCCCTCTCTCTCTCTCTCTTTCCCTTTCTCCCTGAGTATTACCCTAACTGGGCTGTTGTGAGCAAAGAGGTAGTTGGTAGAGGAGACAAGGCAGTGCTTTATGACTCCCCACCCAGCGCCAGCTCCACACCGCTCCATTTTGAAATTATCGGGTCCCCTTCTTTGAAGTCTCTGTAAGCGCACCCCCGGTATTTCGGATGGCTATGGTAGCTTAAAGGTCGACAGATTGATCAGAGAGGTCACTAAAAGATGGCCTTTCCTGAAGCCACTGGCAATACTGTGGCCTTCCACAGGCCAATTCGTGGGTAGAAAAGGAGGGAAAATTAAGAAGTGCAGTCATCGTCCCCCAATCAGCATGATTTCAGAGGTTTAATGCACGAATTCCATGTACCCCTGGAGAAATGCCACAATTGAGAAGGAATTGACAATGGCACAGCGATTATGGAGCGGGGCGTTTGGTCCATTTCTGTTGGCTCTGCTTAAGCATATTTTACTTAGGCGTGGAGGGTACCCACAGGTCAGTTTAGGAAATGCTGTCAGGTC
>NW_011345601.1:18413-32063 GCF_000735185.1 Notothenia coriiceps | reverse complement strand
TAGAATTTGAAATACACAACCGGAGAAAACTGCCATTCCTTACAGAGCCCCTCCTCCAACACACACGAAACGTGCACATGACCAATGAGGGGCACGAGAACCCCACGTTTGTGCACAGATGGAAGGCTTACAGAGCAGGTAGGCCATCCAGTTTACTTTAGCGGGCCGGTCAGATGATTGGTCGTACTTTTTACAGTACCCACGGCTTCCAAGTGAAATTTTGTATGGATTTTGGTCAAAGCCTTCAGATATTCATTGCTATGGATGTTAAGAAGCATTCCATGGAATATAACAAAAAGTGTATCCAAACTTACCTTTAAAAGGTGAGGTAGGTAATTCACTTCAGAAACACTTTGTTATATTCCATGGAATGCTCTTACATCCCGATAGCATTGATATATGAAATGCTTTGACCAATAAATAATCAAAATGTATCTGTGGAAGCCGGGCGGCGTAAAAGCACGACCAATCATCTGAAGCCGGCCCGGCTAAAGTACTGAATGGCCTACCTGCCTGTCAGCCTTTCCATCTGCACCAAACTATCTCGTGCCCTCATTCGGTTCATGTGGCACGTCGTGGTGTTGGAGGAGGGGCTTTAAGTAGGGGCGATGTATACTTTCAAATTCTAGCGCCTCCGAGCTGGTTTCTCCATTCTTACCTACCCTACCTTTAGTACTCGGATCGAGACTAAAAATAAATTAATCAGGACATTCCAACAGCCTTTTACAATGTAAACCTCTAAAGAATGAACGTAAAACAAATGTTTTTACCGAATGCAGCCAACCAGGGCTTCTATTTTGAAATACAAAAATCTCCATAAAACTCAGTGGCCCTTTTCTAAAAGATAGCCCTGAAAACTAGCCATACTCTGCAGACATAACATCCTCACTTTTGATAATTGCAAATGTTTTCTATTGAATAACCCGCTGCACATTCACAGAGCTTTCACTCCTCTTTGTCCATCAGCCTGTCTCTGAACCCTGGCTCTTTAATCCACTCTGACACACTGAGAATGTTTATCTGTCGACACACCGTGGTCACATAATTCATGAAAGGAGAGAGCATATTCACTGGGGTCCTACAACTCAATTGGGGATAGAATGTCCCCTCTATCCATTGAAATTACATACTGAGCTGAGCAATAAAGAAATCAAATCATACCTCCATCATCCACAGCGCTGAATTGTGAACTAAAACTTGATGCCTGCCATTATTTTCCTTTGAGCGGAATACAATAATTACCAAACTTGTTTATGCTGTTCCAAAAATCACTAATACAAAGGGGAGCAGAGACAAAGACATCATTTACCGCGCCCCCTCAGGCAGATAATTTGCAAGATAGTGAGCACCTAGAACACGGAAGTGAGCTGGAGACAATTCAATATACCAAGAGCTTTTGTTGCCCAGTTCCAAGAACTGGTGCTGCTGCGCCGCCATTGTCCATCGCGGAAGAGGAATGACTCTTGACAGGTGGAAGCTTCTCTGCTGACTTGTGTCCCGGGAGGAGATCTTGGTCAAGGTAATCCCTCCGTGTTGTGATACCCAGCCCGCTGGTCCCAGAAGGGGGACATGTTCGGGGCATTCACACATACATCAAAACAACAATGATGAGGGAAAGACTGAATGGGTTTTACAAGATTTAACTCAAGTCCTCACTACAAAATGTAGCAGGAGAAGCGTGGTAAAATATGAATTGCATCCGTGACATTGTTAAGAAAGTCTTCATTTTTTCCCATTCCTGTTACGCCCAGATCTAGGGGAACTAGGCGGCAGCATAAAATGCCCTCTCCGGACTCTTCCCCACTTCCAAGAATGGTAAACGGCACAGGAATCAGCCTTTTGAGATTTAATAACTCAAAAGAGGTGAGACAACCCAACATAACAAACAAACCATCTTTTTACAGAGATTCCTTAAACTTGCCTAACAAAAAATAAAAATAAAATACAGGCTTTTTACCTACTCTTACTAGTAAACAGGAAGAAAAGGTTCAAACAAAAAGAGGGTTTCCTCACTCCTAAAACAAAACGTGTCTTGCAAGACAGGTTAACTTAGTTTATCTTTCTAAGATTTCAAAATATAC
Source organism: Notothenia coriiceps (assembly GCF_000735185.1). Lineage (NCBI taxonomy): Eukaryota > Metazoa > Chordata > Actinopteri > Perciformes > Nototheniidae > Notothenia > Notothenia coriiceps. The sequence continues at coordinate 29,982 of NW_011345601.1, read as the reverse complement.
TAACGGACCAGTTATCACACCACACACACACACACACACACAACACACACACCCACCACACACACCACCACACACACACACACACACACACACACACACCACACACCACACACACCACACACACACACACACACACACCAACACAACACAAACACCACACACACACACACCACACACACACACCACACACACACCACACACAACACACACACACAACACACACACACACACACACACAACACACACAGTCGTACATTCCACAAAAGAGTATTGATGTATTCTACACCAGTTTCTCTGTTTTGAGCGATTAGACATCCCCTTTTACTTCTTTAAAAGCAAGTATTGGAGGGCATCACGACAATGCCCTCTCTTAACCATCGAACACTCAGTTCCAGATAATGTACATCCTAACAGTCATGTTACCATAAGTTGCATGTAATAGGAAATTATGGAGCAGGTATCAAACAAAACAAATTATAGTGACACCACACTCAGGTTATGGCATCCAAAACTTTTTAAACTCAGACCAATTCACATCTAAATCACACACAAACCTAAACACGAAAACCCTCACAACCTGGCAGAAGCTGTGACTCCACACAGGGAGGCAAAAAACAATGTCAACATGATCACAGCTGATTGAATGAATGGAAAACATGACAGAGAAGCAACTTGTGGACAGTTTAGGTTTCCTGTTTTTATCAGAGACAAACTTGAACTCCTTGCAAGTCAGAGCTTGGCGGATTTCACCTGAATGAGAGGTGAAACCACAAGGTTTACGTGGCCCTCAATGTGGTTCTCTTTCAGCAGTTTGGACTCTGCACTGCCATTCTCTAACTCTGTGAAGTCAAGTAACATTCCACACATGCCTGTGCCTTTCAAAACTCCCTTTAAAAGCCCTGAACATATTACAATACACGCCTTTAACTTGGTCATGGAATAAAAAGCGGTGCACCTGAATGAATACACGAATACATGGGGGTTTTGAATTTCCCAATTGCTTCATCTTCTTTCAAACGTTATATTTAAAGCAGTTTAAATGACTATACCTAATTCAATTGTTGCACAAAAAGGAGTAATTCATGATTTAAGGTGATTAAAACACTAAGGCTAATGGCTAACGTTTTAGAACCACCTCACTGGTTTTTGACTGTGGAAATACGCACATGGAACGTTTTGTTATTAAAATAAGCAAAGACACATAGAAATGTGATCAAACCGCATGCTCTTTAAAAAGAAACTTGCATTGGCGACATGAGGCGGATTGTTAACTTAACAAAGTTCCAATCCCAAGCTTACAACAAAACCATTTGATAACCTCTTCATGCAATATTTTGTCCTTCTACACAGTATTTCGCTATTACAAAAGCCGCGTAATGTCATGTCGTTTCTTTCACCCAACAAAACGTGCTGCCAAACTCATTGTAGAAATCGTACATTTAAAAGTCTATCACCATCTTACCAACTTCCCTACTAGTGTAATACATGGAATTAAAGCTGTTTTCGAGGCAGAGTGATCTTCTGATACAATCGGAAAAATGTTATATCCAACAAAAACATACAAAATATTTACAATTTTCATCTTAACAATGTGCCTCAATACGTGGTGGTTATGGCTTATCGCCAACAACTAAAGCACGTTAGCCACTGTACTCGTGGTAGTACAAAACAGTTGACCGAATTACAATTAAATGTACAAAGTAGTAGAATAAAAGTGTTTCTTTGTGTGTCAGATGCATGCCGAAATCTTAAGTGGCACCTGACTTCTCCTTAAAAATAACTTTCTCGAAGTCCCCTGGGTTTAAAGGTTCCTGAGAACAACGCTGTTAAATATCGAGATTTACGCACGGACTTCGTGTCTGATTCTCTGTCATTTGAGCACGCACTCAAACAGGGCTGGAGGTAAAAGCTTGTATTGCCAGCTTTTATTGTTCAACAATGTCAAACTTACTTTCTGTGCAACGCATCCCATCACGAAGGTAGATAATGTTTCGTCATAAAAGTATGCACGCCCCAAGCGACCCGTACACAACTTCATTTTCCCCTCCTAATTTTCCCTTTTTAATGCGACGCAACAGGTGAACGCGTTATCTCCTGCTTCCTCTCCCATTCCCTGAAGCGTCCCGGGAGCGCGCCGCTTCCCATCGTTCCCATGGGCAAACTCGACAGAGGACCAGAGTCCCGAGCTAAACTCTCCCAACAACCTGGAGGCTTTATATTCATTTGGACAGGGGGTGGAAAGTACTAAGTAGACATGTACTCAAGTACTGGTAACTCAATAACAATTTTAGAACTTTAACTTGAAGTATTTTCCTTTTAATGCCAACGATTTAAAGTTGATGAGCAGTTATATGACCACTGATTTACTTAAAAACCCATCTTGTTTTGAGAAAAGTATTAAAAAATGTAATATCCACAGTTCACAGACAGCATTGTACAGCAAGAGATAAGGGAATCAATAGCCTCTTAACCAATCTTATGGTCCAATGGGTGTAAAGTAACTAAATTACATTTACTCAATACTGGTACATTTTTGAGACACTTTACTGTTGAAGTAAATTGTCATTTTTCCCTATTGTCTTCCTACTCTACTACAATTCGAGGTAAAATGTGTACTATTACTCCAACCCACAATGTCTAATATATTACCTTGGCAGATTTTTATAAATTACAGCTACCCTGCACGTATTAATGAAATGAAAATTATACTGGAAGTACATGGTACAATGATTTTCCAGATTTCATTCAGATAATATCTCTAACTGTTTTAAGCCCAGTTTGGAAGTATTAAAATGGTCGCCATTTCACAAGCCAATTGTCTTGAAGACTATAAAGCACATGTAGCCTATCCATGTAATATAAATTTGGAGCCTCAAATATCATCATGCAATAGCTATCTTTTTTTTTGTACTATGTCAGTAGTGGTAGCCGTCCCTCAATTTTAATTGCACGTTTAAATACAAATTGAACTTGTAGATGTGGTCTTAAGGTTAATCCAAAAAAGTATGAATATCAAGTTTAGAGTCCGAGCTACTTATTTCGGGAGAAATTTCTTCATAACCAAAAAGAATGGCAGTAACAGATAATAAACATTATCAAAGCCAAAGAACTTAAAAAAATAAACAAGCAGCCATTCCAGCAGCATCGCCACAGGCAGAAACGTTCAAAAATAACCAAAGAACTTTCCCCCAATAAATCACCTTGACATTACCATTTAGTTAGACCACTTTTAATCCCAAAGCCGACTCCCACATACATTCCAGTACTGATGGACAATCCCACACGGCGCATTTGGGGTGAAAGTGGTCTTGCCCCAGGGACAACACTGACATACCGGCTGCAAGTGGGAATTCGAACTTGCTACCCTCGTTTCGAAGGTCAGCACAATACATCTCGACTTAGCCACAGCCCCCCTTTACAGGCCATAATCACAAATATCAATAAACATAAGTATAACACTGGCTATGGATAGGCTTGCTGAGCTGGATTTTCACAATTAATTAAGAGCCCGTCCTGAAAGTCAAGCTATGTAGTAATAAAGCACAAACTTTCATTTTGAGTTTGGATATTTTCCCTTACACTGAACGAATCTACCTTTTGTCAGTGGTCCAATTAAAGATGTGACTAGGTGGTGGGGTGGATCCACAGTTTGGATTTCATTCCAATGTAGCCACTCCTTCAAACACCCACACTCAGGGATCATAGATTGGCCATTCAAGCTATTTTTACCATGCGCAACTCCTAATGTGGACTTGAACCTTTTTGACAAGCCTAAAATGAACAAACTAGCAGATTCCATTAAGTGAACCGCAGAATAATGCCCGGAGAGGATATCTAAATATGTGATGTTCCCAATTAAAGCATGCAGTGGGTATCAGACTTGGAGATATACATTAATAACCTTTAATGGGTCCCCAGGATAACAAACAGTCCTGGGAGGGATATTTGTGGGTTTGTTCTGTTTTCAACCTTTCATCATCTTATCACTCAAGACAATGGCATTCTTGGTAAGCTAACCACTAGATGACACCAAAGTATACAGTGATGGAAAAACCTCACAACACTGCTTTAAAGGTCCCTATTATACGTTTTTACATCAATATTATGATCTCGGATACACGAACATGTCTCTGAAGTGTTTTGTCTTGAAACCAACAGATCCATTGCAGCCATATACCCATTATCCCCTCCTGTTTCAGCCCTGTGTTCCAAATGTGCTGATTCCTCTGTCTGTTACTTTAAGATGAAAACAGGAGCCACTCCCCTCTGAGAGATGTTGGTTACAAAAAAAAACAATGGTGCCTCTAGGAGGAGATTCAGGTGGAAAGGTGTGGTTGGGGGGGGGGGGTTACCTATGGTTTGCTGATATGAGAACTAAATGTTTACACAAGGACAAATGTCGTTTATGGCATCATAAAGTTCCAAATCTGATCAGTTCATTTTCAAGACAGGTTTTTTATATAAGGATCAGGAACAAAAGAGAGAGAATAGTTTTTCCTGAAACTTCAGAGTCTCTTTACCACAGAGGGGACCAACAATGTTGATGTGAAAGGAGACATGGAAGAAAGAGGGGACACAGTTGATGTAGAGAGACAATGAAGAAGAGGGGACACATGTTGATGAGAAGAGACATGATGAAGAGGGGACACATGTTGAATGTAGAAGAGACCCATGAGAAGAAGGGGACCACTGTGAAATGTAAAAGAAAACATGAAAGAGGGGACCACATGTTGATGTAGAAGAGACTGAAGAAGAGGGGACACAATGTTAATGATGTAGAAGAGACATGGGACCGAAGAGGGGGACACATGCTCTGATGGTGAAGAAGACTGAAGAAGAGGGACCACATGTTGATGTAGAGAGACCATGAGAAGAGGGGGACACATGTTGATGTAGAAGAACATGAAGGACAGAGGGACACATGTTGATGTAGAAGAGCATGAAAGAGGGGAACAACATGTTGATGGAGAAGAGACATGAAGAAGAGGGACAATGAATGATGTTAGAAAAGACATGGAAAAGAAGATTTTTGCCATAATTAGGTCCCCCTTAAATTTCATTTAAAATCAAACTTTTTATTAGAGACGTTCATTTATCTTGGCCTTTTTGTTTGCATAAAAGTGCAATCAAAAGACAGTTTACTTTCATTCGGACACAAAATTATGAAAAAAAGTCCTGTACCTTGTGTATGTTCTTTTTTCAAAGCAGCAAACAGAAATTTTTTTGTCCATTGTGGCAAACATTTTTTCTGTTAAAAGTTTTATATAAAAATGTTTTTAATTCTTATTTTTTCACTTTAATTTTTATTTGAGATAAAAATCATATTAAATATATTGTATAGTTTCTTTCAGTGCGTTTTTAATGATTGTATTAAAATTATCTTTTTTTATTAATTGTTAATTTATTTATAATTTCTTTTTTTTTTTTTATATTTTTATTTGATTGTTATTTTAGTTATTATGTAAAGAAATTGTGGGTCATTTAGTTGTAGTAAAGACTTCTTTTATTTTCATTTAGGGTGGTCCTTAAATTGAAAGGTTGGGAAAGTCTAAAGCTCCAACCCAGATTCATTTCTATTAGTCAAAGAAACTCTCCTGGTGGAATGTTTACCATCAATCTGAACAACATGACACTCCCTCAATCGTCGACCTTGAAGTGGAGCCTCCCAGTTGGCAAGCTGCTGGTGTGGCATGCCCGGGACGATGAGGGAGGGGTAGGCTATGTTGTCAGATTGAGGTAAACATTTCAACCAGGAGAGTTTTCTTGACTAATAGAATGAATTTGGGGTTGGAGCTTAAGACTTTCCCACTTTCAATTTTAAGGCCAACCCTTACGTGAGTGTAGTATATTATTGATACGTCAACATTTCATAAGGCAACTTTCATTGCTGTGCCGGCAGCTTTTAGGAAGACGCCCCTCCCCCCCCCCCCCCGCACGTCCGAGGGACATACAAAACAAATGGCCACAAAAAATAAATCAATTATATTAAAAAAAATTAAACAATAAAAATAATAAATATTTAAAAACTTTAAGAAATACATAGAAATAAATAGGGTGGTCCTTAGTGGCCATGTACAATTTTCGAATTCATGTTATTCTAAGCTCAAAAACCACCGGAATTTTGATTATGATAGTCAAGAAAACTCTACTGGTGAATTGGTATTCAATTCCAACAACCTTTTACCCTCAATCACGACCTTGAAGTTTAGCCTCACGTAGGGTGGTCCTTAAAATTGAAAGTGAGAAAGTCTAAGCTCCAACCCCCAGAATTCATTCTATTAGTCAAGAAGACTCTGGTAAAGGAAAACATGTTCTACTTGGTTGCCTTGTATGTAATAATACAAGGCAACCAAGCAGAACAACACTGTTTGGAAATTAATACATATATTAATGTTAGTAAACATAGATGTAGAAATACATTAAAGATGTGTGTTCTGTTTATTCTTAACTTACATTTTTTCATTAATTTATTTGTTTTTTCTAATGTTTATTTATTCCTGTATTTATTTATTTTCACATTTATTTCTTCTTCTTTTTTGTATTATTCCTGTAATAATGTCATGCTTTGTCATCAATACAGAGCACGACTGTGCTGTTCGTTCTGTGCATAAAGGATCAAATTCATTCAAAATCGCATCAAGACCTATAGTTGGGCATTCATGATTTTTAAAGGTCCCCTATTATGCAAAATCCACTTCTTCATGTCTTTTCTACATGTGTCCCCTCTGTGTAAAGACACTCTGAAAGTTTCAGGAAAAAAGATTCTCTCTCTTTTTGTCCTGATCCATTTATATAAAAACCTGTCTGAAAATAGCTGATCAGATTTTGGCCACTTTATGATGTCATAACGATGTTTTGTCTTGTGTAACCATTAGCCAATCAGCAACCAAGGTAACCCCCCCCGCCCAATGATCTGTTTGGTAAGTTGAAAGCATGGATTGATTACTAATGGGGATGTAATGCTTTGCTCAAAGGTTACAGTTACATGCAAAAACCCCATAACAACAGAGCTTCGGTCATTTCATACTTCAAGGGCTTTTATGCAGCAATAAAATTACTAATTTGATTACTGCAAATACTACTTTGTTGTAAGAGTAACTTTTTTAAATGGTGGTCTTCCATACCCTGACTGTGCCTCCCTCTAGGGGGGCTTTACGGTAAGGACAAGGCCAATACAGTGCTACCCTTTTCACAGTTCTTATTTTTATTCATTTATTTATTCATTCATTTATTTATTTATGCATTTATTTATGCTAGTATTTATTTATTTACACATTTATTTATTTATTTCCTAATGTATCTATTCTATTATTTATTCCTGTATTTATTCCTGTTTTTATTCATACATTTATATATGCATTTATTTATACTTATTTAATAAATACATTCCAAATCATTAAAAAAAAGAGGCACTCGTGGTTGTTGCAGTTGCATGGAGTGTAAGGTGCAGAGAGGTGAGACTCTTTACATATTTTACATTTGGGTTGTTTCCATGGCCCCTATTTGAATAAATTAAACACATCCTAAAAAGATATAGTCAATGCATGGCACGTTTATTTATGAAGCAATTATGTCAAAACAATACAATCCAAAAAACAAACGTATTAGGACATAGTGCAACAGAATCCCATTAGAAAATTACATGTACATGACCTTTACTTTACTTTACTTTATTCAAAGCAGTCATTTTTATCTGTAAAGCGATTTTTTTCCCCTTTTCCATCAATACTTTCTTGAATATTCTGTGGTTAACATGTTGCTCATATGCGAAAAATGTGGAACGTGAATGCTGTTCACGTCGATTGGTCGATTCATTCCAGAGTCGTCATAGTGGGACGTTGTGATTGGCCCGCTGATCGATCAATCACCAAAACGCCGGTCGTGTAGGCGGGGCATCGGTTGGTTTACCGCTGTGGCTTTCTTCAAGATGGCGAGGCTACATCAGTTGAGGCAGTATGGCGGCGCATGGAGAACACAATAATTTAGAAAGGTAGTCAGGTGCCCAAAAAGAAGACAGCCGTCTCATTTTAATTGGTGAGTATTTCTCTAATAAGCGGTTTTTTGGGCTAGCTGACCAACGGATATGTGTGTGGCTGCTTGTTAGCATATTAGCATGGATGTTAACTAGGGGCCCGTTGTGCAGCTGCAGAACAGACGAGGCTTGTATCCATTTGTATTGCCTTTTATCTACATGTGATTCGAACTTAGATACTCCTATTCCCCGGAATGTTAAACCATATGTTTATTTTCCTTGATTCAAGAAAGAATATATGCAGTGGTGTAAAGTAACTATGTAGATTTACTCAAGTACTGCACTCAAGGACCATTTTTGAGAGAATTGTACTTCAAGTGAGTATTTAAATTGCTACTGTGTACTTCTACTCCACTACAGTTCAGAGGTAAATTGTGTACTTTTACTTCACAACATGTATTTAATAGTTGATACCTTTTGTTACTCTACTACAACTGAAGTAACATCCACAAGCTGCTAATACTTTTGTACTTTTACTTGAGTAACATTTTGAATCCAGGACTTTTACTTGTAACCGAGTATTCCTACACTCTGGTACTTGTACTTTTACTCAAGTACAAGATCGGAGTACTTCTTCCACCTCTGTATATATGTATCAAACATTATATACACACACAACATTGACATTTGGGTTACATAGGTACATATACAGAGTAAATAAAGACAGAAATGTAAAGAAAATATTGATTAAAAACAATCAACATTTCAAGTAAAATATTTATAAAATAATAAAAGGTTTTGATTATTTTTAACTATTTGTAATTGTGGTGCCATATTGATGTTATTCTAAGCACACATGTGCCAAAGCAGTTAGTCAGTCCATTTATTCTTGTGAATGAGAAATGTTCCCCACAAATAAAATTAGCTGTTTACAAAAAACAATATTTGTATAAAATCGATCACTTTTAAAGTGTATCGCTTGTCCCATTTATATTTTATGACTCAACATCAGTCCAAGGCATTTTAGAGTACAACAGTGATTGAATAAATGACATATTCTCTTCATGTAAATAAGAAAAATTACAAGAATATTCTATATACATTTCATATCTCTCTCGTGTCTTTTAAAAACCCATATGTTATGTTCAAATGTTGAATATTGTTTAACTGACAGCTAACGTTCCTCTCACTTGTCTTCTTTTGCAGCTTCCAGAAGATTCAAGTGGAGGATGATCAGTGCCTAGATCCCATATTAAGCTGAATGCATTGTGATTTCCAATAATTGAGACAGTGATTCTGAAAGCTGTCTACATTAATGAAAAGAACAATGTAGACAGCTTAGCAATTTCACCTCTGGTACGTGGTCTATACAGGGATGTGCTTCTGCATGCTGCATTCTGGGTTCAGATAGGAAGAAAGTGTCTTAAAACAGGTCAGATTTTAGAATAAATTATCAGTGCGTATAAGCTGTAGTTCGTTATTCAGTGGAAATGGAGATAGACGATGTGCTACCCCCTCTCCCCTTGGATCCACCTGGTTTTTTTGACCTAGATGAGGGCATGGCACCTCCACCACCTCCCCTGCAAACGTCCAGTGACGCAGAGGTAATGGACGTTAGCTCTGGTGGTGATGGACACACAGACACCCCAGGGGAAGGGGAAGCCATGGCACAGCAACCCCTCGCTAAGGGCTCAATCACTTTCTGTAGCCACCTCTCAGACGAGGCCATTCCCAACCCTCAGTGCCCCAGAACAGCCCGCCACGCCCCCCCAGTCTCCGGGTTCCTACCAGACCTCAAGCTGCTCAGAGATGTTAAGATCCGTGTGAGCTTCACCGAAAGCAGCAGCAACATCAACAGCAAAGACAGGAAGGTTTTGTACACAGGCGAAGGGCAGGAGGCAGGAAGTGATGATGGTTTAGACAGCATGAATGGTGAGATGCATGACTCAGGTGAGGGAAGCTCTGGAGCGGGAAACTTAGCAGGCAGGAGATCAGATGAGTCCGAGGTAGACATGGAAAACAAGGTAGAGTTCGCCGTACTGGATGAGCTGGACGACCACTACGAGAACTTCCTGGATCATGACGACATGGAGCACGGTGGCTTTAAGTCTGAGGGCATAGCGCAGCAGGATCAAGCGGATGAGGAGAGCGTGACTTTCGCCTATGAGGTATGTCTGTTTCTATGTCTGCAGTAACCCATGCGATTGTCAGCTACACACACACATGTTGTCCTTTTTAACTGTCGAACAGAAATATTGTAAGACTTACAGTTCATTTAAGACAAGGCATTATTAACACTGTCATTTCTGCGAGACCACTGCAGTAGCAAAGCGGTTGTGCAAACAAAACGACAAGGTTGTCCAGTTTTTAAATGTTAATTTTGCTGCAGTACAACATCGAATCTACCTACCTGCCTTAAGCTGTAAGAACCTTGAGTATTCAGCTGGCCTGTTTATCCTTTACAGTTGCAATTTTGCATTAAATACATGTTGTGTTGTACGTTTATAGTCATGCTTTTTGGAGGAAAATAGCTCGAAGTACTTTTCTAATGTTATTCTAATTTAATACTGCATCACTCCTGGTTAAGTTGGGAGCAGCAGGAATTTAGATACATGTTTGTTTTTGTTTTTTATTACTGAATGAGAAGTGAGATGCTGGAAGAGGTTAGTGACATTTTTGATTCCTCCCATTACATTTTGGGTTTTCTTTTGATGCAAAAATCAATCAATATTAATGGAGAGGGGATCGAAGCTTCTAAAATAATGACATTCAAATTGTAGGGGTTGACACCAGTCCAGTATGGTCTGTCTCTAAATCCAGGAGTATTTTACTTTTAAGTGGGGGACTGATGATTTTAAAAATATATTGTGCACTCCTTTTGTTTGTTTGTTTCTCCGTCACATGAGACTAAGCTGTTTTAAACTGAGCCCTGTACTACGAAGACAGATTTTCGCTTAGCGAGCTAACTTCAGGGTTAACTCTGGGTTTCCGGTCCTACGACGCTGGTTCTCTTCTTACCGGGCTAGATCTCCATGGTAACTTATGCTGAACGGCAAACCTGCTCCGGAGCAGGTATGGTTCCAGGATAAGAGATCAACTCAGTGAAAGCACCGCCTGCTGACCAATTAGAGCTCAGTGTGCGGAGTTTAAAGCGATCAAGTCATATTACAGGAGAAAGGAAATACAGAAAAACTGCCGTTGCAGGAAAGACGGCCGGCAAAAATCAACTGACTGTGAAAATGAATAGAATATCACCTCCCATCTTCAGAGCAATCTGACTATTATAACATTAGCGTTAAGAAANTATTTTTAATGACAATCAAACATGTGGGAAGAGGGGGGGCGGCGCCCCTAGCGCCCCTATGGGCCGGCCGCCACTGGCCTATACTACGAATCAGGATTTTCGTTTAGCAAGCTAGCTTCAGGGATTTCCGGTCCTACGAAGCTGGTTAACTTTTTGGCGGGCTAGATAACTTATGCTGAGCGGCTAGCCTGCTCCAGAGCAGGATAGGTTCCAGGATAAGAGATCAACTCAGTGAAAGCACCGCGCCTGCTGACCAATCAGAGCTCAGTGTGCGGAGGAAATATAGTTTAAAC
>NW_011345601.1:15499-18407 GCF_000735185.1 Notothenia coriiceps | reverse complement strand
GTGAAAATGAATAGAATATCACCTCCCATCTTCAGAGCAATCTGACTATTATAACATTAGCGTTAAGAAAGCTTACTTGAATATCTGCCACAAGTTAACATAAGTAACCGGATCAAAGTAACATTACATACAGTCCGCGGCACTGTGAGTGCAGACGTCGATGTGTCCGATTATCATTCATATCACATCATAATGTATCATATATCTCCTTATCTGAGTCAGCTGAGCCGTATCTGGCCGTGCAACACTCACAGTGTCACATACTGTATGCAGAAGTATTATTTTAAGCAACACATTAAGTTGAAGAAACACTCGAGTCAAATGTAATTAAAGTCAGATGGTGTCTTAGACGGGGCAGTGATATCATAAACCTGTTAATGGACGCATTCAAACACTTTTTCTGTTACCAGCTGTATTCACCTTGCAGGTGCAGCTATGTGGCTTTGATCCTGGATAAAGTGTTTAAGTCATGGATGTTTAAAGTTTAACTTCTTAATATTTGTCTAATATTATAGTTGACTTTTCATTCAGGAAGTATGACTCTGCGCAGTCAGTACGCTTCTCCATGTTTGTGATTGGTCAAATGTTGCTAACCCCGCCCCTTTCATGTGAACGAGCACTCAGCCAGACAGAGAAACCCTGGCTTGAGTTACCGAGTTGATAACCAGCGTCGTAGGACCGCTTAGCGAGAGCGTGTTTGTTTTGGGTTAGTTAAGCCAGATAACTCAAACATATCCAGGGTCTGTTGAACTGGATTCGTAGTACAGGCCTCGGGTGACCCAATCTTCTCTCCCGGCCTTAACCACTCACTCTTCCAGGAGGAGTTTGACAACGATGTGGACGCCTTGCTGGAGGAGGGCATGCCTGTCCCTAAAAAGATGCGTCCGTCAGAGGACAAATATGGCGGGGAAAGTGATCACCCGTCAGACGGAGAAGGAGGGGTTCAGCCCATGATGACCAAAATTAAGACTGTCCTGAAGAGTGAGTGGTGGATCTGTCTGCGTTTGTTTCTGGTTCCATCAAATAATCATGGAGTGCAGTTTCAGTACTTTGGGGCACAATACTATATGATATTCAAAATACTAAATGCAAGAGTCAAAGTGACCTGTCAACATACATTTAAAAAAAGTCCTAAATGATCCAAATTGTGTTTTCTTTCTGAAATTTTTATTTTTATTTAAATGCGCTCATTGTTCAAATAATTGTTAAAGGTGTGTGACCTGACCTATGACATGATCTGATACCATATCCAAATACATGAACTTGTGTGTGCAAGAACTAGATAAATGTTTCCGCTCACTTCTTTTTCGGTAATCCAACATTGATATTCAACTATTAGGTGACACAAAGTTGAATTAATGATGTTCCTAAATAACTACATTTTCCCGCCACTGACGATCAGGCTCCTTGGGTAGAATAATCCACCATTCATGGTCACCGCCTAGTGTGAATATCTCTCAACTGATATGAATGGAGAGATATTCAGTTATGCATTAAAAGTATTAATTAGCACCTGCATTTCCCCCCCACGCCAGGTCGTGGGCGCCCCCCCACTGAGCCTCTCCCAGACGGATGGATCATGACATTCCATAACTCGGGCATTCCCGTCTACCTGCACAGAGAAACCAGAGTGGTGACCTGGTCCAGACCCTACTTCCTTGGCACTGGCAGTATTAGGGTAAGATGCAACACAAGTGTCTTTTTATAAGCTTCCTACATTTCACACGTGAGCACTGCATTCAAGTTGTTTGCATGGATCCTGTGGCGGCTCCATTTCCCCATTCTATTTGAGAGGCTAATAAGCTTGGCTATAAACTGCGACGTGTTTTCAATGAGACAGTCCACACTGAAGTTAGATAGTTTGACGATATTTAATAAACAAAATCAAAACACTAACTCTAGGGACAAAACGGTCAACAGAAAAAAATGGCAGCACAAGCTCACCCTCTGTCATCTGCACTCGACATGAAACAGGTGACATAAATACACAAATCACACCCATGTGACAAGTGCTCAACAAATACAAATTAAAGTGACGTAAACAAATAATAATAATAATAATACAAATAATAAACTCAGGCTAGGTAGCATTTTGGCTCCTACAGATCCTATTAGTTGGCTGCACCAAAGGGTATTTATTATAAGAAATGCTGTAGTTCATTACACCAGCATGCCTTTCAGCAGATTAGGCGGTCCCATGTTTTAAAAACAAGTTTATATTTGATTAGAAAGGTATGTGAACATTTAAAATAAATCACACTCTAACAGATTATCCCAGTCAAAACCTGTATTTACTGGATTATGGAAAGACTTTAGTGATTCTCTCTCAGTCTTCTTGCCACCATTTTAAGATGTGGTGCTTAGCATTGTTGAGCAAACCCACGGTAACAATCTGATGGCATCCTGTTTCATACCCCTCAAATGTATTTATTCTATTCCAAACCAGTGAGCATTTCATAAGACGCTACGATAAAGTCGACAATGGCTTCAAATTCACCACGGTCAACATTTTGTAAAAACTCTTGGGGTCTTCTTTCCTGGTACAGAAACACGACCCTCCGACCAGCAGCATCCCTTGCCTTCACTACAAGAAGATCAAGGCTGTGGAGGAGAAGGAGCTGAATGGGGAGGTGACCCAAAATGTAGAGGAGACCCAAAATGTAGAGGAGACCCAAAATGTAGACGTGACCCAAAATGTAGACGTGACCCAAAATGTAGACGTGACCCAAAATGCAGAGGAGACCCAAAATGTAGACGTGACCCAAAATGCAGAGGAGAGTCCTGTCAAACCAGTTGATGAGACCAATGGTGAAGAGATGGCCGGTCCCTCTGAGGCTCCAGCCTGAGAGCATACATTGATCCCTCCCTTCATCGTGATGACGGGGTCCACGGGGAGAAGTACCCCAAA
>NW_011345601.1:8344-15472 GCF_000735185.1 Notothenia coriiceps | reverse complement strand
CCATCTTCAGAGCAATCTGACTATTATAACTATTATACTATTATGTTAAGAAAGCTTTACTTAAATATCTGCCACAACATAAGTAACCGGATCAAAGTAACATTACGTACAGTCCGCGGCACTGTGAGTGCAGACGTCGATGTGTCCCATCATCATTCATATCACATCATAATGTATCATATATTTCCTTATCTGAGTCAGCTTCTTGAGCCGTATCTGGCCGTGCAATACTTACAGTGTCACATACTGTATGCAGCAGTATTATTTTAAGCAACACATTAAGTTGACGAAACACTTGAGTCAAATGTAATTAAAGTCAGATCCACTCGTGCCTTGGACGGGGCAGTGATATCATAAACCTGTTAATGTACGCATTCAAACACTTTTTCTTTTACCAGCTGTATTCACCTTGCAGGTGCAGCTATGTGGCTTTTATCCTGGATAAAGTGTTTAAGTCATGGATGTTTAAAGTTTAACGTCTTCATATTTGTCTAATATTATAGTTTACTTTTCATTCAGGAAGTATGATACTGCGCTGTCAGTACGCTTGTCCATGTTTGTGATTGGTCAAATCTTGCTAACCCCGCCCCAGTGAACGCGCTCTCAGCTGGAGGGAGAAACCCTGGGTTGATTTACAGAGTTGATAACCATCGTAGGACCACTTAGCGAGATCTCGCTTGTTAGGGTTAGATATCCAGGGTCTGTTGAACTGGCTTCGTAGTACAGGCCTCAGCTCTGTTATGATTGGTCAACCACTTCAAGCTGTCCCACCCCTTAGCCTATCACGTACAACGTGTTGTAGTGCTACCCAATAGAAGTGTGAGTGTTACGTAGCGATGCCACTATGTAGCGGAAGTAAACAAAGGAGTCCAATGGAGGCGATTCAGGCCGGGATCTCGGATTCAAGCCTTTGCAGAACATTTACATGCAATAAAAACCTGAATAACACACTGAAAAACCCCACAAAATCATAATAGCGCCCCATTAAATAGCTCTGTAGTGCCACAGTAAGTTATTTTTGGAGAAAAAAGTGCTTTGAAAGGCAATTGAAATCCTGACTGACCTCTAAAACCTGTGCTTGTACGCTGTGGAGATGAATAGCCAATAGAAAACCTGATACGAATTGTTGACAGCATTGGATGCAGTGTTCTGTATGACCCTTAAGCGAGGAGACGTGACCTTGTTGGCTTTATGAATGGAAACAATAATAGACTTTACACCATCTATTCTCCTAGCTGTACTATTGTATAATACTCTATGATTTTCCACTTGTTTGTTCGGTGGTCATGGTGAAGAATCCATTTTTCTTTCAGTCCTGCAGGTAATGAAAACATTTATACACCGGGCAAAATGATATTGAACCATCCATATTGCTTAGGGCGAGGAAGGTGATGCACATATGAGCTCTGAGGCTACCAGAGTGCGTGCGTGCGTGCGTGCGTGCGTGCGTGCGTGCGTGCGTGCGTGCGTACGTGGTATTTCATAATGTGTCTCTGGACTATGGAAGCAGCAGGGAGAGCAGAAAGATACGGAGAGGGATTGATGTGGAATCTGACACCATCAGTGGAAAATAGAGGTACAGTACACACGACAGAGCATGGAATCGCCATGGCAGCGATCCAGGACAGACATTATGGGACAGTGAGCGCACGGATGATCACGCACCGGGTCAAGTCCTGGGAGATAGGGAGGACAGGGAGAGGACTGCAGCCTGTCAGTTTTGCTGTCTGTTGTAGGGTCTTCGTAATGTTATTTAATCAAGATAGAATCGCATAATTAAACCTTTAAAGTTATAATACAGCACTTAATATTTGTACTGAATATATATTTATTTTATTTATCAAACCCATTTTGGTTCTCTAAATGCTTACATGACTCTGTATAGTGGCTATCATTGTTACCGCCTTTCCTGTGTTCAAAAAAGTGATTCATAGGAATTGATGTAGAGCAACATATCAGTTGGGCTAAACCAATCTTTGTATTCTATGCTCATACATAAGTCTTCGAATGAATCTTCAAAGTTCCCTCGTCATATCTGATGACATCATCATCCTAAAAGATTTGTCTTTATTGCTAAATCCTCAATTTCAATAAAGTGATCAACAAATTAAGAAGTTAGTTTCTTTTACATAAATCTACTTTTTTCATGGCTATAACTTTTCAGTTCCTTTTATATAAATAATAACAACTAAATTATTTACTGCAATATTAGTTATAGCTTGAAAAATATTTGGCATTATGGTTATATAAATGTGATTCATAGTGCCATTAGATTGCTGTTTGACCACACTGTAAGAAGCCTCAAGCAAACGGTTGTATCACTGCAGTGAAAAGTTATTTTGAAAGTATGAATGCCAATGAAACGGATAAAAACAGGTTTAGCAGTTTACAAATGTTAACATCTCTCTTTTTTGTTGACTGTTGGATGTGCTAATTCCATGCTCTTGAGATATTGGACATTTTTAGATCAACAACACAATCCTACAACCCACTATAGCAATCTTCTTCTGCAAATAGTATAATATTAATATTAGCATAGTCTAATCTTTATCTTCAACTGTGTAGATGAACCAGCTTTGATCAGAATGAACAAACATGCAAATAAAGAAAGAAGCTGATCATCATTCATATGTTGATTGAGCTTCAGACTGTTGAGTACAGCTAATCCAGAGAGTACATAAACCTGATTAATATTGCTTTATTACAGCAGGGTGTCTCAGTGGGTGGGGGGTGGGCGCAGCCTTTACCTACATCATCATGATGCTGCAGACTGCCACAACTGTTTCCTGTAGTCTGTCTCAGATCATTTACACTCATAGAGGCTTATATCTACCATTTTATACTTTTCTTTGTACTTAGATATCAGAGTAATCCAGTTCCATGCAATCTGAAGCTGCCTAAACTGAAACACACTGTCGTACAGTAAACAAATCTTCATGGTATTTCAATCCTGATCCTCTGCAGCTCATCACTGGAAGCTTTTAAGCCTCAAGATGTCGGTCCAGCTTAACTGTTATCAACTGCAGGCAGGGCGACTAAACACCAATCCGGAATCAAACATTCCCGTTAAACAACTGAAGTTATTTTGACGTAATTTGTCGCCTGTTATTGATGAGCATCTCATGTGCTGTTGATCTCATCTGTTCTCTGATCTTGTTCTGTCAGTGTGAAATGGCCTTGTTTGAGTGTGACTCTCTATATCTCGCTCTCTTCCCCCTTTCCCCTCTCTCTGTTTCTGGATCAGCACCAGTGGCAGCTTGCAGCCCGCTTATGAAGGCTTTAATGTTCCATTTACAGGCAGCATGTTTGGGTCCTGTGTGTCTGGGTTAGTGTATCTTTCCTAGTTGACACAGACAAGGACGTTAGCCTTTATTAAACCAGCTGTGCCTGCCCGCTCCTCCCTGAGTGGACACAAAGAGTCTGGCATTCAGCCTGTCCTTTGATGGCCGACCCCAAATGACCATAACGGCCAATTCAGGACAGGAAAAAGCCCTCGTGTGATGTTAGGGGCTAATATCCGTAGCTGCAGAGGCGAGAAACAAGACTTTGGACGTCATCTATTGAATGTTTCCCGTGCTTGACAGCTCTGACAATGTTCTTATGTGACCGAGAAAATATGAACTAAATCAACTCAGAAGGAAGACTTTCACAGACTCATCCCCCTGCCCCACTTTCCCTCTTTTTTCTCTCCCTCTTTACGTAACAAAATGTTTCATAACTTGGCAGATTGTCGAGAATCCGCAGTGGCTTTCTCTCACCCTCCCGCCGTCGACATCTCGCTGCATCCTTTCCCTGGCACCTTTACTCCCCCTCCCCTCCTCGATCTCTCCCCCTGCGCTCTGTCCCGCCGCCGGTCCACATGCCCCCCTCCCCCCCTCCTCCTCTTCCTCCGGGATGTGTGCAGATGAGCTAAAGCGGGGCAATACGGGGGCAGGAAGCCACGCCGCATTTGTGCTGAAAACGTCCTGTTCATCCTAGCAGATCACTCGAGCCCCCCTCCCCCCTCCCAAACCCCCCCGTCCCGAGGGTGCTTCCTTCCTCAAATTAGTTCTCCAGAACAGAAGGCCAGATAGGGATGGCTGTCACACTCCTTCTAACACTCTCCCCGTCACTCTCATTTAAGTCTCCTCCATCTTTTCTTTCTACTTTTCACTTTTCTGTCTATTCTCATCTATTTGCTCGTTTCCTTCCTCCCTGCTGCCCCCCCACCCTTCTTTTTCTGTCTCTTAACTCCTCACTGCAGTCTGATCGCTTTGCCACTGCAGCAGAATTTGCATGGGTGGGACTTTAATGCAGATGGGAGGCGGTGCAACCCTAACTGACTCTCACGTCTAACCCCGTCTCATTTATCCTCCTCCTCTTTTTTCTTCTTTGTTACTTTCCCTCCCTCCCTCATCTCTTTCTCTTTTTATCTCCCATCCTCTGCTCTCTCTCGCTCCCTTTAGGATTCATGGCCTTCAATTCCCCTCCGTCTTCACTCAGACAGTTTGTGCGTGATGGGGCAGTTTTGCGTCCTCGTCCTTTGACTGCAGCGCACATGAACAAGGACACGGTGTAAAACAGTCTGGAACACAAACACACGTGTGTCTGAATACTGAGCAGATTTCCCAACTGCTTTTAAAGTTCCGGATGGTTTTAACTTGCTATCCTCCTACTTTGTATTCATTAATTATGGATGAAATGTGTATTCTTAAGTCAAATGGGTTGCTTTTAGTGATTAAACCGCAGACAAGAATTAACTGATTCAATCTTACGGATCTTGCTTACATCCTTTCTAGATGCAACACATCTCAATGTTTACTAGCTTTCTAGCAGCAAACCGCAGACAGAGAAAGTAATCAACTAGCTGGAGAGTGTAGCTAATCATTTAGCAGCTAAAGTTGTGGAGGAGACTAAAACCGAGCTAAAAGATAAAGTATATATTACTTAAATTCACAAGAAAAAAACTACAAATGAACGCTAATGTGTTGCTACTCAGCAGTTGGATGTTATAGGCAACTGTTAACCTTAAAAGCTGATTAAATGTCAAAATGGTGTTTACAATGTGTGTTTACTGTCAAAAGGTGGCCAAAAAAAATGCCCTTATTGCATGTTCACAAAGGGCCTGTCTTACTCCTGAGACTTGACTTCCCTACTTCTGATTATTTCATGAGAACTGCCGAATTTTGCTGGTAGATGAAATATTAAAATAAAAAAGGTGCATTTCCTCTGAGCTCATTCCCTATGACTTAATACATTCATGCTTGCAGTGTTCACTGAAAATAAGCAAACAAAATCCAAAGAGGCAAAACAAAGTTCCCCTCACTCATTTTTCACCGCTTCCGTCATAGATCAAATATGTTCAATTTTCTAGTTTAAATACATACAACCAGGACTGAGTTGTTTCTGTGAGATAAGCACCAGACAATCCTTCACATACTAAACCAGAATGGAAAATCTTCCCCGGTTTATTTCATTTCCCTGATGAAGGCTGTTACTGGAGTCCTCAGAGAGCTGCCTCGCTCAGCCTAGATTACCCACCGGCTCTGCGAATTTTTAGCGGAGAGGTCAAGTGGAAGGTCACATCTAATGAATCACTCGGCATCTGACGGCCGCCCACAGGGGTCACGGTGTTCGGTGGATGAGATCCGAGCAGGGGCTCAGTGGTCGCTGCATTAGCCTCTGACTCGGTGTACATGTAGCGCGGGGGTGCAGAGAGGACGTGGATAAACTGCCAGCGCACAACGGCTTTACGTTTCATGCTGACCCATACTGGTTACTGTAGGAAAACGGGATCCTAGGGCAGTGGACTTTGGCATCATCACACCATAGCAGAGTAATGTCAAGTGTAATCCATTTCAAGCAACCTTTGACATGCACAAAGGGTAAACAAAATACACAAAACACATTTTATCGGAACCTTTTTCTCTTTAACTCTCCGTCTACTTTTTCCGGTTGATTTTAGTTTCTTAATTCTCCTTCAATATAGTCTTATTAAATACTGGTATTGGTCTGGTAAATCATATTGTAGGGAACATTTATTTTATGATTACTTTCAGGTATAGTTTCCAACATTTTGTGATTTTTAAAATAACATTGATATAAGAGCTGATAGCTTTGCTAGTTTCACTGAAAGCTAACATCAGCATGGTAAATGCATGAGAGGCTACAATTCTGATGATAAACAGATTCAATGTTTACCATGTATATTATCTTAGTTAAAGTGGACCTATCATGCTATATTTCAATAATATAGTATAGGTCAGGACCATACCTATATAAGGCATATACTTTTTATTTTTCAAAATACCATAACAGATCATGCATTTTAGCCCTTCCTCTTTCGCCTCCATTTAACACTTCTTTGCATGGGCTGATTCTGTGGGCAACAGCACCATATACAGGCCTGGCATTGTACTACAGCGCTCTCCAGCGCTTTCGAACGGCCATGTCGTGGCCGCTGCTCCTCCTGATTGGTGGAGTTTTATTTATTCATTTATTTAACAAGGACAGTGCACATTATGAACATTTCTCTAATGTGCCCAGAGTTAGCCGAAGAGGCCTATTTTTCATTCTGTAGCCGCTGGACAGATTTTAAAAGTCAAACCTAAAACAGATTTTATTTTAAACAGGTAAGATACAATGCATTTAAAACATGCAACAGACATTACTGGCTACTTAAATAAACATTTAAAATACAGAACATTTAAACAAACAATAAACAAAACAAAAGAACATGTTAAAAACACAGGCAGTGGCTTGTAAGGGCCAGAGATTGGGTCGAGTGTTGGCAGAAGCTGATTCCCCCACTAACCATATTTTGAGCTTTTGATTTAAATTAATGTGAATGTGGTCTGGTCTCTGATTGGAGGTGGGATTGGTTTCCATTGCTGAGCAGCTTTAACACAGAAAATGAAGACTGGACTGAAAGAACTTTTTTTTCTGAGTGGAATTATGCAATCTCCTCTCCTGACCTCTTGTTACCCTAGTTGCATTGTGTGTATGTTATAAAACTGTTAAGAGGAGGTGAGGTAGGCCGTTGACAAATCTTGTAAAAAGGCAGCATTTGCATGTTTAATGAGGTTTCCCAGCTTAGCAAGTTGTATTTTGGAGTATTGGGAAGTGATACGAAAAACAGATTTTTTGGTC
>NW_011345601.1:0-8299 GCF_000735185.1 Notothenia coriiceps | reverse complement strand
AAGTTGGACATTTGACTCTGACTAACATAGACTGGCCTTCAACACATACTTGAAGGGGTCGAAAAACGGTGTAACGTCTAGGCTTTGACGCGGAGGGAAGACGGACTACGGAGGCGACGTCGCGGACCCGTACATTCCTTCCGCTTTCATTCGGCTTACCGACGACGCTCCTACACATCAGTCCTGTTATCTAACACCGATGCTACGGTACCTATAGTAACTTCTTTATAAATTTTCTGGGGAGTGTAATTTATTTGGACGTCTGAGTCGGCGGTATGTGCCTTGGTGTACTTTCAACTTACTGGGTGTTTTTTAACTGTGTTGAGACAATTTGTTCGGTTGGAGTCTGTGTTTTGTGCGTATGTCGTGGTAGACTGACTCTTGCGAGAATGTGCGTGTGGATCGCGCAGTGGTCAAGAAAGATAGTCCGGTGTGAATTTCATTAGTCGGTGAGAATTCCAGAGCCTCTGAATTCGTATCGGTGACGGTCGTACTCACGAAAGTTTTCCCGACGTGAAGAGGAAAGAATCAGTGACAGGAGAGAGACTTGTTCTGATTAAAGGTCCCATGTCATGGCCATTTCTACTGATCATATTTCCATTGTTGAGGTCTACTAGAATACATTTATATTGTGCAATTTTCCAAACTCACATTGGTTTCTCATACAGCATCTCTGTATAGTATGTGTATTCACTCTCTGTCCTAATTGGCTTGTTGGAGCTCCTGCCCCCCCTCCCTGTGAGCCCAGTTGGCTCTGATTGGTGGAGGCTCGTTGCTGCTCGCCGTTGCTGCGAGGAGCGGACAGGTTTCCGGGTCAGCGATACAGCGAGAACAAGCAAAACTCATCCTGAGCACAAACACTCACAGCCGAAGTAAAAACAATAAGTGTGGCTTGATATTGAGTAAGAAAAAGGTTTATAGCGCTGTGAGAATGAGGCTGCGGAGAGCATTTCTCCGCCATCCCAACTCGTCTATTACCAGCGTTCAAGGAGCTCTATGCAAGTCAAAGGGGACTCCCTGTTAGTTAGCCAAGGGATCCTGGTGTGTGAGGTGCTCCGCGGATTGGTCTATTTGGGCCAATCCGGTCATTTGTTGTTGATTTGGGTATTCACATGTCACAGAACCCAGGAAGCAAACAATGGAGAATGAGAAATCTCCAACAAGGCGTTCTGGGGGAGCATAGACAGGTCTTCTCTGTGTTAGAGTTTTACTCGCTACAGGGTGTACTTTGAGGGTTTTTGACTCTGCAGACCGTTTACATGCAGAAAAACCTTCATAACACACAAGGGGACGGGTAATAACCGAAAAAGCATGACATGGGCCCTTTAAGGCAATTTCATTTGCAGTTTTATTCAAAATGCTACTCATACAAGGTTTTGGGTATAAAACTCCTAAACCAATGAATGTCTTTTCACCTGCGAGCCGTGAGGTTCTGGGTGGGCTGCTCCTCCACCTCTTGTATATGGATCCCACACATGATAAACAAGTCATATCTGAGTTAGGATTAGTGTTTGTGTTTATAGTATTGCCTGCCTCAAGGCGCTAAATGTGTGATTCCAGATGTATTTCCCACACCTTATGTGTGGGCTACAGCGTCCAGCTGTGGTGATGCTTGAGAGGCATCACATCTGATATCCATACAGGACATGCTTTGCTTAGGAAAGTCTTCCTATCATCTAACTGTATTTCTTTTAAATCTACCATCAACACCTTATCATTCAAAAGACATGCAGGTTTGGGGACAGCAGAAGGATGTGAGGATTCAAACACCGCTGGGCAGCTTTCATTGCGTGAAATAATGGTGGGGTGGGGGTTTACTTTGTGCTGCGTCAGCCTAGGAGCACTCTTTGTATGTGACAGCAGTGCTGGCCTCTGGAGTCGCACCACCCCCCATCCATTTCCCCCCTGTGCACCCATATGTTTGGAGGAGCAGCCAGCACCACGCGACCTTTCCCTCCCCAAATAAAGAGGTGACCCACCTCACCCCTCGCCTGCTTGGAACGCAACTGGCCAATTGCGTGCTGCTGAGAAACTCCCACGGGGCAGATGGGTGTCTGGCGGAAGCAGCAAGACTCACACACACACGACTATCCAACAAATGAACACTCATCGGTACCACGATGTAATGAAATTCATGTTTACGTGATGAGAGGTGCACTCAAATGTGTTTCAGATCTCCTTAAAAGATGTTGGGCTTGCACAAAACATGTTAGACACATGATAACATTCAAATAGCAGAGGCATCCTCTGCCTCATTTGGTGTGTGATCGTGCATGGGGCTGGTTGAGAACAGGAGTTGCAATAGTTTGTGTGTGTGTGTGTGTGTGTGTGTGTGTGTGTGTGTGTATGTGTGTGTATGTGTGTGTGTGTGTGTGTGTGTGTGTGCCTGCATCAGCTGTAGGAGGAGATTAGCATGAGCTCACTGCCTACTCATTTCCATCCCCATCTGCCTGTCTCCCACAGTGATGCTTCCCCTCACCCCCAACCACAAACACACACACACACACACACACACACACACACACACACACACACACACAACAAAATACACACACAACAAAATACACACACACATGAGCACAGACAACCACACATCATCCAGATCCCACCCCCGCAATGCCTCCCTAGTCTTATAATGAATACAGAAGCAGACAGAATCACGTGCACACACACACACACACACACACACACACACACACACACACACACACACACACACACACACACAGCCGAGCTTGAATGACACGAGCACACTTTTATTTCCATGCAACTCTCTGATTGGTCTGGTGTCTTGCCTCTGTTGCATTCACTGAACACGGGAAAGTACAGTCCTGCCGTCCTAGTGTCTTGATGAGGTTCGGCACGGTTAATGTATTATATTATTGAGGTAGAATTGTCCNACTACTACACTACACACACACACACACACACACACACACACACACACACACACACACACACACACACACACACACACACACACACACACACACACACACACACACACACAGGCATGGCCTGGAATATCCTCTCATAGTGTCATGTCAGAAGCCAGTGGCCTGTCTTATACTGTTAGGTCAACAATTGACGGTCGGCCTGTTCTTTCTGCAAAGCTTCTCCCTAATCCTCTCAAAGTCTGGAGAGGACAGGTAGAGACAGAGTAGACCCATACAGGGAGATTTTCAGGCTAATAATAAGCGGTGCTAATCTTGCTTCTGATTAAACTGGCACGATTCCTCTGAGAAGGAAGCTGCAAAGTCAACTCAGCAGCCTTGAAAGATCTCTGTCAAGTGGATAGGCTGGCAGTACTAGGGACATATTTTTTTATTTTAAAGAAGCAGAGCAGCATTTGATCTGCCGGTGCTGAATACAAAAAGCTTTTTTCGTTATATATCCTTTTGCTAATCATCCCAACAATCCCATTGGAATTCAGCTTTGGGAAACCCATGTCGGGGAAATATTGGAATCTATGATCCGTCCATTCTGCTCACAGTAATAGGGGTTTTGTCAAGAATGTAGAGCACAGACCATCCAATGTTATTCCCAGTGTACACACTACAATTCAGCACAGTAACAGCTATGTAGTGTTTCATCTACAAGGCTACAAAGAAAGAGGATTGACTTTAGCCAACATTGTCCTACAGTGGTTTGACCATCTGGCTTGCCTTTGCCGTCACGTTACAGCAGAAATCAAGGGAATTCAGTGACCAACTTTACACTCCACATCTGGATCAACTCCTTTTTGCTTGAGCACACTATTGAACAAGTTCTCGGGTGCATGCAGGTTTATGTCCATCCACATTGAAGTGAGCACAAAACATGATCAGAGATCTTTTTCTTCTGAGCCTGAATGTTGTGGCGAGGGGGGCTTTGAATATTCCACACCCCCTTTTGAAAAAATCAGCTCCCGGAATAAACATTTGGCGGCCAGTCCAAAGGCAGACCCTGAGAGGAGCCTGAAAGGACTCTAGGTATATGTCCTGTGAAACCTCTTTGTTGTGCTTTTCTGTTTTTGCTTTGACACTGCAAGGTGGGGGGGGTCACGATGGCTTGGCCTTAGCCATGTGGAAGGGCAGCTCCCAGGAGCTCTGTGAGTTGACATTGTAATAGGAGGGGTTGGGGGTGGGGGGTCGCTGTGCGCTGGCTAGCCATTGTCACCTCCTTTGTGGTTGGTTTCAGCTGTGGATCTTTGATTGTGGGACTGATAGAGGTGATAACCCACCCCCACTCCCTCCTCTATTGGATGATCAGTGCTCCCAAAGCGCCTGAGTCATGGACCAGTGCTCATTGTTTGCCTCCCCCTCCTCCATCCTCCCCCCTTGCGTCTGTTTGTTCATCTTTACTGAAAGCATCATGGCTGCTGCTGTCCAGCACAAACAAGAGGTGAGGTGGACATGTAGCACAAGTCTCCATTTTATTTACGTGTATTAACCACCAACTTTTTTAATCAAACCATCAGAATCCAGACTTAATGGATTGGTGTGTGAAGAGGAGAAATGAGCCAACAATCGTATTTCTCTCCAAAGCTGTAGTTCTTCGTCCTCAAACAGCTTCTTGGGCTATCTTTTGTTTAACTATCAATTTTCTATTAGATACATTGTCTGAGATTGATCTTCTAGTTTCCATTTTCTACAGAGAAAATACCGCTTCCTATTTGAGAATGACCATTTGAAACGGATTGGAAGTTGTGTTCAAAAAAGTGCACCCTCCTGGCAGTACAGTGGACACACCTCTGATCTCTACCTTTGTTTAGTCTGCTCTGACTCACGTCTAGCCACTCTTGGTTACGTTGAGGCGGCCGTATGGGTTCATCTTATACAGGATTAATCAGGGAGTGGACCAACCTGCCCCATTGTTCCAACAAAGCACATTTGTCTTGAACTTTGACGGACCATTACAGCCTTTCTCACAACAGTTTTTTTAAGGCCAGGATTGCCACGACGAAAAGACACAACTGAAAGTAGATGTTAGAGCAGTGTAACACAAGAGACTTTGAGCAAGTGAGATCACCAGGTTTGAAGAGAAGCAGTGAAGGACAGGTTTAGACTGGTTCCTGTCGCTGAGGGTTAAACCCGGCCAGGGGAGAACAGTTTAGACTGGCAGAGCTTTCATTTAGGCTGTCTGGGCAGAAACAGAAACAAAGTCGTAGCCACGCCTCAGCTGCAGCTTGTCAGGAAATCAAGGTGGAAGGTGTGTGTGTGTGGGTTTGAGCAAGCTAGGGCCTCTTGGTTGAAGCGTTCAGTAGGCTCAGTTAACTCCTCTGGATTAAAGTGTTGCAAACAAAGGCGTATGATGTGGTTAACATCTTTCCCCAGACTGGCCAACCATTCCTCCCCTGCAAGTCACCATCAACGTCTTGAATTAATCCATCCCAGCCGCACTCTGGCAAATGAGGCGACCATGCAGATGCTAAATAAAACAATATGCTGAAAGGAGATCCCTCCTCCTGGCATGGATGCCTGCTTCTCAGGTTCAGGAAGCCTCCACCAGGCCCAGACTCGCTCCTCTGCTTTAACCAACCCCCCCCCCCATTCAACTCAAACCATTGATTTCACGTCCCACGCCCTTCCCCCATCGCCCACACCATTCATTTCTTATTGTTAAGCACACACGCACGCACGCACGCACGCACGCACGCACACACACACACACACACACACACACACACACACACACACACACACACACACACACACACACACACACACACACACATGAAGACATACAAAAATATCTAAACAAATTCCTGCACATACACTTGGCTTTCCAGGCATCTCTACACACACACACACACACACACACACACACACACACACACACACACACACACACACACACACACACACACACACACACACACACACACACACACACACACACGCACACACACACTTATTACACTGGCACAGAGCAGACAATAGACCTCTTGAAGGCCTTGGCTTATAATGAATGTAATTGTAGATCTCTAGGACAGTGTAATGTATGGTGTGTGTAACCGCCTCTGACCCACAGTGAGCTCAAAGACATTATTCAGACAGTGTTCCTTTAGAGAAACAGCGCCAAGGCTATCTTGAGCGGTAGGACATCTGTTTGTATAAAACCCACTGCCATTTATATACGTCTGCGCTGTGTGTGCGTCTGTGTGTGCGTCTGTGTGTGACAGCTCTTGTGGTTTGCAAAGCTGTCACACTTGTCTCACCAGCGCTATCGCAACAACGATGCACGTCTCCCACTTTCTGGGGCTGGGACTGCCTCAAGGTATAAACCATAAGACGTCTCCAATAATATACATTTGATTATGATTAACACCAAGACAGTTGTTTTTACTGAGTGTTGCACCTAGTCAAACACAAATGCATCCTCATTGCAATGATATTCAACATTGTAGCATACACATAAAGGACATTCTGAGCTTTGGCATTATGGCAAAAACCAAAAAGCTTCCCATGTTTTCCCATGAACAATGCAAAAGCACTAACACATTTTGGAAAGCTCCATGCAACAATGGACTTTCACTATTGTATGTTTCTAAGTATAGTGCACACCTAATGTTTGTTTATTAAACCATTTCATTCAATTTGACTGCACTGTCAGGACCAAAACAGCTACTGTACTTAGCTCCATAACATTGAACTGAAAATAATGTTTGTTCACACAGCATGGCCACAGGTAAAACTGTATTTCCGCCCTTCAGAAGTGGTTTCATTTCTCATAGATATAATCAAACGCAAGCAAGGAGGTTAGATCCGATCACCAGTGGTTGGCCCAGATGCATTTGTTGTTCTAAAGCCAGGTTGAGGTGTGTACTGCGGTCCCTCTTATCTAGATCTAGACACTATCTGGACGTATCCTGATACAAGACACCAGGCCTGAGACAGAGGACACGCAGAGGCTTTGCTTGATTTTCCAGAGTCGGTGTTTGCAGCCGAGACAGGAGGCAGTGTTTAGTCTCGGCCAAAGGACAGAGCCAGAGGTGTTATTTTCTCTCTCGCCATGTTTCTTGAACTGGTAACTTCCCCTGTGTCAAACCCCTTCCTCCATCCTGCCAGAACCCTCCTTCCCCCCACACTCTCACCGTCCGTGGTGAAGCCATCGAGCTCGGGAAGTGCTGTGAAACATCAGATTCCACTTCCTGCAGCAATCGATACATCTCAGGTCCTGCAGACACATACCCAGGGCTAAGAACGCAGACCAAAATGTACTTTAACACACACACACACACACACACACACACACACACACACACACACACACACACACACACACACACACACACACACACACACACACACACACACACTCAAACACCTGGTGTGATGTTGCACTGTGTGCATCTAAAAAGGGTTTTTATTCACAACATACAACAAGAACATTATATTCTAATAAGCAGTCAACCATACCTAACTCATTCTACGAGCGAGGAAGCGCACAGGAAACGGTTTGGATTGAGTGGCGGCAGGACCAGTCGCCTCTGAGTTGCAGAGTACAGGGAACACAGAGATGTATAGATGGACGGATTTCTCAGCCATTCCTCCTCCTCCTCCCCAACTGCAGTAATGAAATGATAGATCCCTGATGTGGATGGGAGTAGAAGTGAAGGGATGACCTCACAGCCACATAATCGCCGCAGAGGGACAAGCCGGCGGGTAATGTGTCCATTAGTCTTCCCGTCCGCCAGAGGAGGAACCAGCCTGCATGGCTGGGAGAGGGATGAGATGGAGGACAGGAAATGACACAAGTTCTACCCTTTCTCCTCTCGACCCACTGCTCTGACACATCTCCATTTAATGGTCATTTTGTCTGAGATCAACTTCTTTTAAGATCTTAATTAATCAGAAATTATATATATTTTTTAGAAGCAAGAGACTATTTTTGATAATTTGATAATAAAATAGTAGGCATATGTTATTAATAATATATATAAGGTAAAAACAAATAACAGATAAGTACACCAGCAGAATATACTCATATAAAAAAGTGGCTGTTACTGTTTTCAGATTGTAAATTCAAAGAAAATAAAGCGTAACTTTAACGAGGGTATATTGCTCAACGTTATATATTTACAGGCATAGTTATTGCACATTTGTGGTGTTAAAGTCTATGTGGTGGTCTACCAGGGGCTGTGGTTGTTATACAGTTTGAAAACAACATAACAGCTTTGTGACAGCTTTTGAATTCAAAGCCCTTCTTATAGAATGTTTTAAAGGTCCCCTATCATACTGTTTTTCATCAATATATTATAGGTCTCAGATATATACAAACATGTCTCTGAAGTGTTTGGCTCCAAACACCAAACAGA
>NW_011345600.1:292813-349638 GCF_000735185.1 Notothenia coriiceps | reverse complement strand
ATCGTTATTGCACATATTACAGGTACCGAGACAACGAAATGCAGTTTAGCTTCTAACCAGGAGTGCAAAAAGCAGTAAAGTGAAAAGTAATGCACACAATCTACAGAATAAAATATCGAATTAATTGAATGATGAATAAACAGTGAGGAGGGGTACAGTGTGAATACACTAGATACACACAGCAGCCTGTGAGCAGTTTGAACAGTGTGTATGAATATCCGAAGATATATAAAGCATGAAAGCGGTAAGCAGTGCAAATATAGTATAAAATATATAGATATTAATTTCATGATGATAAACATTGTGGAACAATGATGGGAAAAGGTGAATGGAAGTGGCGACGTAAAACTGACACAAAACAACAAACTACTTTTGCCGAGCCAATTGGAGAGTTTCATCAGCAGCACGGGGTAAAAACCACCAATGAGCACTCAGCTCGAGATACCAGCGAGTCGTCTCCCATCAAGCATTGAGCAGCCCGTGGAGAGAAACTGCGCCGCCTCGCCGCGCCTCGCTCTCAAGTCTGCGGGTATCTTTGTCCCGCGAGATTTCAACGTCTCATGTAGGCGAGTCTCCAGAGCAAGTCGGACAAAATGACTAACCATCATGCAACGCACTAGCAAGACGGCGATCGCAATGGCGCAGGTCTGCGTCGGTCTCGCTCGTCTCAAACAAGCCTGTCATGGCGTTCGTTCCAGTGCACCCCGACAGGACTAAGCAAGCACTACATTAAGATTAAACAAACTTATTTCTCATGTGTATCAAACTGCCCGATTTGATATATTTTTATCAGATGTGTGTAAATTATTGTTCATGGTAATTCTCACACACGGAATAATCGTGTGTGTGTGAGTGTGAGAGAGAGAGAAAGAAACGTAGCAGCCTCGATCTCTATTCAGCGGTTCTAATAAAGGTAAACACAGTGAAGGCGGCGCGTAAAAGGCACAGCTCTCTGCGGCAGATTTTCGAATCCAGTGCTTAAACAAATAGCTCAACACCTCTGGCCGAAATGTCCCTAAAATGAAGTCGGAGCTTGAAATATATCTAATATAATGTATGCACTGCCATCTCCCCACGCTCCACAGTCCACTTCCTACATGGCAAACGAGAAACGAGAAAGTATATCGTGCGAACGACTTTTTTTCTTTTTCTCCATGAACCTTTACGGGCTCAGTACTTTTTATGCCGCTGCAACGCAAACATTTCCCAAATTGGGATCAATAAAGTACTATCGTATCTCTTATCTTACCGTATAACACGAGTCCAGACTCTCCTTCGGACAACATCTGTCGGGAAACGATAGAACGAGCAAGTTCCATGCGAAGACTTGTGGCTGCAACCCGGAGCAAAGCAACAAACCATTGCGTAGCAATATTAGCTAATCGCTAGCTAACAATCACTGCTGATGTATTTAATGTCGTCGAACAACACGTGATCCGTCTCTTACATGTGTGTTAACCACAGACTTTATCTCGAGCTATTTGTATTTTCCAAAAACATGTTCCAAAAACTGTTGACTCTGAGACGAGGGAACCGGAAGTGGTAAAATACTAACTCACTTCCGGGTTTTATGACTCGTCGTCACTGATGAACTGGATACAGCGTGGGAGGCGGGGCCTCGTTCATTCCTATGAGAGTTGCTCATTGGCGCATGAAGACAAAATGGCCCAACTTTTGAGAGCGCGAAACGTCCGTTCTTATTGTGCATCCATGGGTAAAGGTAAAACTCATAGTACTGAACACGTCACATGAACGTTGCTGGGCGGCGCGGTCCCGTGGGTTGGATCCGCGTTCATAATGCCGAGGAAAATGACTCAGAATAACGTTATTAGCACATTTTACAACTTGAGGACCGAATGTTTTTAATAAGGGCTATACAAATGTTCATACTGGGTAGTTTAAAAAAAAAATTATCCAACGATTTACAGACGTCTCTTTCCCAATGTTAGTCAATGGGGAAAAGTCTTTCCAGGCCCAGCGACTGATACGGAAGTATAGTACCGCCGTTTGGCCACAACGAATATTTTCCTCAGAATCCGGCGCACTTCCTGTGTGCTTGACTGCACCACTAAAGAAGGCAATACAAAATTACTGTGTATTTATTTATACTACAAAAAAAACACAAACAACATTGACCTAATTCTCTCTTTGGATTAATAGTTTTACTGCATGTTAAAGAACGTAATGGGATTTTAAAAAGTACATTTGAATTTGGAAACGAAATGTGCGCAGTGATTACGCATTACCCCGCCGGAGCCGCTGTCAGTCGTACACACTGCGCGACGTGCAACAAAGGATATTTTGCTCATTTTCTCTTGATTATATTTAAAGAATTCTGACATCAAATGAAACTAAAGAAGCCA
Organism: Notothenia coriiceps; assembly: GCF_000735185.1. Taxonomy (NCBI): domain Eukaryota; kingdom Metazoa; phylum Chordata; class Actinopteri; order Perciformes; family Nototheniidae; genus Notothenia; species Notothenia coriiceps. The sequence goes on along the minus strand of NW_011345600.1, from coordinate 347,275 downwards.
AACCAAAGAAAACACATGTTAGACGTCCCAGCAAAGGGCAGGAATTATACTCGATCCGTGCTCTTAAAAAACGGAGGGTCTACTTTCTTTTGGCTTTTTTGGCTAATTGCAAGCCCATAGAGTCCAATTGTGAACCAGGAAAGACAATACATTGCAGAAATCTTCAGGCTATAACTTCTAAATGGTATCATGTAGTTACACACAACCGTACAGCAGGTGGCGGCATGCACTTGTAACGATGAAGTGTAGTCCGCTAGTAAAACCACAGAAGAAGTAGAAGGAAGTTGTTTTGATTGCGGAAGTACAGCAATAGAAGTAGGCGCTGCCGCAGCCCACTGAAGTTATTTTCTCTTGAGAGGAATACATCAATTGAATTTTGATTGAGGTGTATGTAGGTCTCTTTGAGCTTCCATTCACAGCTCGATCAGGTAAGAATGAAGCTGCGCAGCGGTGGTTAAGATAACTATTTTAAACTGGAACTGTGCTTTGCTAATTTAGCTTGGCTAACGCGACGTCGCTGAGAAACACCTCAGTGACAGGGCTAGCTAGATATCAACAGCAGTGGAGGGTGAAACATATCTGTATGACTCCTACAGCATGTGAGTAGACAAGGTTTCTAAGTAATGTGGAAGTCATGTTGTGTCATTCAAAAGGGCCTACCGTTTCTCATTGTGTCTCATCTCAAACTGACCCTTTAAAACGGATTCTGACACTAAATGAACTTGACATGATAAAAAAAAGAAACTATAGATGATAATGAAAACAGGAAGTATGGTGATAAGCTGTGGTTACATTCTGAAAGTATGTATGTCATTTACTTGAGTCAAAATATCAATACTACACTGTAAAAACACTACTACACTAGTCCTGCTTTCAAAAACATATTATAAGAGTAAATACCACATTAAAGTACACTTAACATGTCCATACATAAAGTTTAGACACTTATTTTTACTAGTAAAAGGGTCCCTATCATTTCTTCTATAATTCATCATGTTTTTGCATTAATATTACTGCTTCCTTAATGTTTATGTTGCATATTTTGTTGTAAAAGTTGAGCACATGAACTACTTTATACTGTTGGGTAGTTTAAATATACAGCAATGAATGGTACTCATCATCATATGTTTGTGTATTTTATAAAAATATTTTCATCACTCAAATTAACAGTGATACATTGACAGCCTCTGACTATTGTTCTTGTTATAGAACAGAGAGGTAGAATATGCTGGAAAAAAAATATTATTTTCTGTAGACTTCAAGGAAAGTATATACACTATTTGAAGTACCTCCACCTTTCCCTTTTTATTAGAGCCTCACCTCTTGATAACAACTTGTCCCTCCTGACTTCCTGTGTTTCTGTACCAGCTAGCCAAGATGTCACAATCAATACAAGCTACCTCACTATTATTAAGCATGCGGATGGAGCACCTCACATTTGATCAATACAGAGTAGAAAAGCCCAAGTCATGGACCCTCAATCCAGAGTCATTGCTTTATTTTCGAGATTTATTCAGCCAGTTGTGGCCAGAATACAGGGTGTGAAGAAAGGCCTCTTTGTTCTCGTTTATACAGCATATTGTTTCATCTTTCAAGGAAGGAAGCTTAAGACTTCAAATCATAACACCATAGCCATATTAAGTTTACAATATTTAAGAACCAAAATGACGGTATGTTTAATCCGATTTACAGATGTAAAATTGTGAATTATAATACATTTTATTTTATGTTGAAGTCAAATCCACTCTAAATATTGTGCATTAACTTCCAATTGAACATTAGTTAAATAATTTTAAAATGTAATTGATTAAACAGCTATAGAAGGAAATGGAATACAGCAAGTCAGATTTAACTAACCTGGTTAGCAGAATTAAGTTCAAAGCCTTTATAAAGGAGCCTTTTCCAGAAAACTGTCAAAATGCTGTGCATTGGGCACGGTGGCTGTCGCTGGAAGAAAATGTTTCCAAATCACACAGTGTTTGACATAAACTGCAAGGCAAATATAATGTTGTTTGCTGCAGCTGCTGAAAGGGTCGGTTTATATTATGGGTTTCCATATAGCTCAGTTGGTAGAGTTGGCCCATGTGCAGGGGCTTGGTCCCCATGGATGGAGACCATCTGCGGGGTGTCGTTCCCCCTTTCTTCACCTTTCAACACTGTCAGTGAAATAAAGGCACTGGTTTCCTAAAAAAAACAAGAACATCTCAATATTATTCCTTGAAAGAAATGTTATTGTGGTATTAAATGTAATTTTAGCTGAAAACTGAAACTACAGTATCTGCATGGAGCTAAGTATGCAGTAAGTCTGAAAGTATAAAACACATTTTCTTGTGATTCCGATGAAAATACATTTAGTTATGAAATTATTCAAATCTAGAAATCTTTTAAAGTAATGATTGAACCAATAATCACAATAATAAGAACAGGTGTGCAAAAACTTCTTGAATGTCAGTGTAGAAAGTTATCAGCTCAGTGTAAGTCGCTGGTTCCACTTGCTGTTTTACATGTTCTGTTATTCTTCCCAGTGTTGCAGGTTGAGCTGTCAGGATGGCGGACCACAACGACGTCAGTCTGCAGCCGGAGGAGCGAGTCCGCGCTCTCACCAAGAAGGGAAGCTCGGTGGAGGTGAATGACGACGTGCCCCCACGCCGCTACTTCCGCTCTGGCATGGAGATGATCCGCATGGCTAACATCTACGCAGAGGAAGGCAACATCGAGCATGCCTTCGTCCTTTTCAATAAATATATCACGTGAGTGTTTACAGCGATAAGGCTGTATCATTGTGTGTATAAGCTATTATTTGTTTGATTGTGTTTCATACACTAATTTCTTTATTTTTTTGTAGCCTTTATTTATACAGGTGTAAAATCTCATTGAGACACAAGGTCTCATTTTCAAGAGAGACCTGTCAGTGGTAACACTACCACACAAAGTTACAGACAGACAGGACACTAAACACATACTTATAGTATACATTTATACTTTGATCGTCATTGTAATGGATTTGTTGGTTTACAGAAATGAATACATTAGATGGTGTGGGTTAAAGTTGAAAAAAAACAAGCCGGGAGCACAGGACAGTTTAAACCAAGATCTTTCTCAATTCATTTAATTCACAATCAGACACTTAAAGGTGGGGTAGGTAATTTTGGAGAAACCAGCTCGAGTGCGCAAGACTTTGAAAATACACAGCCGGAGAAAATCTGCCACTTCCTTACAGAGCCCCTCCTCCAACACACACGAACACGCACATGACCAATGAGGGCATGAGATAAGTTTGTGCACAGATGGAAGGCTGACAGGCAGGTAGGCCATCATGCTTTTTACAGCGCCACGGCTTCCACAGATGAATTTTTGTTATGTATTTATTGTCAAAGAATTTCATGTATTCATTGCTGTTGGGATGTTAAGAGCATTCCATGGAATATAACAAAAAGTGTTTCTGAAGTGAATGACCTACCCCACCTTTAACAGGAAGTATTTATAAAATATATCACCATTATATCAGCATTTAGAATACGAAAGAGCTCATATATTATAAAGAAACATTTACAAGCTATAACATACCTGTCACTAACCAAATACCCCAAAACAAACTAATATAAAAGGGATACAAATTGTACAAATTAAATGCATTTAAAAAATAAAGTAAACAGCCATTTAGTAAAGTCAAGCTTTTTTTAAAAACAGACACTTTTAGGGACATTTTTATAGTGTTATCAATCTTATTCCTTACATGTGGACCTCCGCAAACCACACTGGGATAAGGTCACATAGTCTTTCATTAGGCGCGTTCACAACTCAGTACTTTTCCGATATAGTTCCGAAATGTTGCGTTCACAGTCACACCAAAAAAATCTAAAAAAGTATTGTGAAAGATATTAGAGACTTATGCTGTGAAAAAGAGGGTCAGTGGGAGTATTGATCTTGGAACATGATATGGCACAAATTAATTAAGTCTATAAATCAGTCATTTTTAGGAACTGCAGTCTCACTGTTCCTATTTTTAAATACTTTTGTATCGAATATTTAAAAAAGTATTATCAGTGCAGGCAAAATCACTAGTTAATAACAACAATTTGTTTTTACCCAGTCTCTTTATAGAAAAACTTCCCAAACATCGGGATTACAAAACCGCTAACATTCCTGAGAAGAAAGACACATTAAAGGTACTTGTATTGTTCATACCTTCCTTTATAAGACATTTGAACTGTTCTAAGGAAATGTTGAAGCAACACCTTGTTTTTCTTTCTTCCACAGAAACTAAAGGACGTTGCCTTTCCTCAAGCAGAAATCCTGAAAAAAGCTCTTTTGCGGAGATTTGAACAAGAGCATGAACAGTATCTTGTCAAAAAGGTAAACTTTCAAATGCTGACACACTGAAATGGATCTGTCTGTGATAGTCATTGCTGTTTTAATGAATGACTCACAAATAAAGATGAATTACCATCTCAAACATGTAATAAACACAAATATCTAAAGCTCATTTACAATACGACAAGCATTGTAAACTGATTTTACAATGGGTTGTGTAAACTTTTATTCGGGGGAAAGACTAATCTGCAGCGTCATTTCACCTTGTTATCAAAGGAAGCGTTTGTTCATTAACAGAATAAAAGGAGAGAATCAATGGCATCGACCTTGAATAGTCACATTTAATGATTCAGTGATCCAAAGAGATATTTAATGTATAATGCGTAACATTTTTGTATTAAGATGTCTAAAAATGACTAGATATATGTTATATATGTGGTTGTTTAGCTTTGTAAAAAAAGTTTCCAAACATTTAAAACCTGGAGAAATGTCATTTTAAGCTAAGTATTTGCCCATTTTATTTGCCTATTATGGCAACAGATTCTTCGAAATTATACCTTTGATCCAATTTAACCAATACACTTTCCAGTTCTTCGTGGTTATATGATATATATTTCAACCAGACGTTACTATATTAAGTTAACAGCAAAATAAGCCATGCAAAAACTGTTTTGGTGTTTTTTTAACCGGTTTAACTTATCTGTATGATTGTTTTTAAGAATATGAGAGCTCTCTGGATAAATAGGCTCCGAGTAAAAACATCCTGAACCTCTGGATCTTACAGGTCCCATGTCATGGCCATTTCTACTGATCATAATTCCATTGTTGAGGTCTACTAGAATAGATTTATATTGTTCAATGTTCCAAACTCACATTGGTTTCTCATACAGCATCTCTGTATAGTATGTGTATTCACTCTCTGTCCTAAACGGCTTGTTGGAGCTCCTGCCCCCCCCTCCCTGTGAGCCCAGTGGCCGTCTGCGAGACAGCGAAACCCAGCCCGAAACCAGCCCGAGCACACACACACACACCTGCAGCCTGGCTGGGAGTTTGTGCGTGTGCTCACACACAGACTCACAACGTCGCCGCGTCCCGCTGTCTCAGGGAGGAGAAATTGGCGGAGCTGCAGCTGAGAAAAGATTGAGTGTGAGGAACGTAACGGCTCCGCGGATTGGTCCATTTGGGTATGGTCACATCACAGTACCCAGGAAGAAAACAATGGAAAAAGACAAATCTCCAACGAGGCGTTCTGGGGCAGCATAGACACGTCTTTTCTTTGTTAGAGTTTTACTCGCTACAGGGTGTACTTTCAGGTTTTGTGACTGCAGACCGTTTACATGCAGTAAAAGCTACATAATACACAAGGGGATGGGTAATAACCAGAAAAGCATGACATGGGACCTTTAAGTTACCAGAAAAAAGTTATCATGAAGAATTCTTCATAGCGCAACTCCAATGAGTCTTGCTATTTCATGACGGCACAAAACTCTTTCCTTTGTTATTGTTCTGATCTAGAGACCCCTTTTGGCAAAGAATTACATATTGTCAGAATTAGCGAAGACCTCACATGAATTACAGTTCAACCAAACCTCTGTTGTAGAAGAGCAAAAGACCACCTGCTTTTTAACGTGCTTGAACATGTTTCCTATATGTTCAGAAAGCGGAGCAGGAGACGTTGGCGCAGGAACAGTCCAAGCAGCGAGCACTGGACGCCGAGCGGGAGCGCGTGGTGGAGATGCAGCGGCGGCAGCGGGAGCAGGAGCAGTTCAGTGCCTTCGAGGAGATGATCCGCCGCCAGGAGCTGGAGAAGGAGCGCCAGCGCGTGCTCTTGGAGTTCGCCCAGCCCGCCGCTCCTTCCCCCAACACGCCCCTCCTCCCAGGCATCAAGGGTCCCGCGGCGGTCTCCCCCAGCGCCCCTCAGAGCCAAGGGGACCTGTCTGGCGGCACCAACCACCAATACAACGGCCCCCCCGCCTACATCGGCCCACCTGCCCCCGCCCCGCCCACCTTTGACAGGGCGCTCAAGCCCGGGACTCTGGTCAGCCCGGGTAACAACAGTGAGTTCATATTTTGTTCTGAAAATAGGGGGTCTGGCTTGCAGAGGATTTAAATACCGCCCTACTCCTGCTTTAAAGTACTTAAACATCTGAGCTGATTTGTTTCCCCCTGGCCTTCTTCATTTCCTGCTTACACCATGCCTTGTCCCAGCACATCACATGAATCTAACTCTGTCTTTTCTGCTACATGGTTTTCGCAGATACAATGGTGGATGCCCTTCGGGAGTTGGCTGTTCCCGCGGAGCTGTGCCGGAGCTTTCTGAGGCTGGCCGAGGCCAACACGAGCCGAACTGTAGAAACCTGTGGCATCCTGTGTGGCAAACTGGTAAGACTGCTGGGACCAGCAGCACTGACTGCAATCTGTCACAGAAGCACAACAACTTGTATATGGTAGATGTTCATGAAATGTTTTCTCATTGTGTCTTTAAATAAGGAACTACAAGCAATTCCCTTTTCCCATGTTAAATACAAGGGAGGTTTTCTGTAATGGATATTTATCATGCTTTTAATGTGTAAAGAATGTAGATTTTGAAACGGAGACATCAGCTGACCTCCCACCCCAGAGGGAAACATAATGTAACACTCCCCTTACTGTCCCCATCTGCTCAGGCTTTAGTTTGAATGAATCATTTGCTGATCGGGTAAACTTAAAGCTCCTTATATTTTGTTACGATCATGCCTTCTTTTTTCAAATGGCAAACCTTTCAGCGCTCTGTTAATTGTGTCCTTATTTAGCTCTTTGGCAGGCAGTTGCACTGCTTAATTCAAAGGGTTGTAATAGAGTGACCGGGATGCTTTTTTTTAAATGTGTGTTTGCTGCAGACGAGAAACGCGTTTACCGTGACCCACGTCATCGTACCAAAGCAGACTGGTGGACCGGATTATTGTGACACAGAAAATGAGGAGGAGCTCTTCCTCATACAGGACCAGTACGATCTCATCACCCTGGGCTGGATTCATGTGAGCAAAGAACAAAGGACATTTCTAGAGGGACGAATAAACCCATTCTTACACTTGATCATCCCCCACATCATATAAAGAAGGAACATAATCAATGAAATCATTCTCATTAGAACTGAGCTTTGTGTTATGCAAAGTAACTAATATCAAACGCAGGTTGCAGCGTTGCAGTGAATTCTAAATAAAGTAGACTTAGAGCTCTGAGAATTTTGTGACTGAAAGAAATGTGGCACATTATAACATGGCATAGTATAACATTACATTACTTTACATTGCATTTAGCTGACGCTTTTATCCAATGTGACTTACAATAGGTGTGTCCGACCAAGAAGATACAACCTTGAAGAAAACAGAATCTAAGTACATCAGGTTTCATAGAGCCAAAACATTTCAAGTGCTACTCAACTAGCTTTAGATAAGCCAGTCCTTTGTTAGTATACAAGTGCTTTGTTAGTCATTTTATTGCTCGAAGTGGAGTCGAAAGAGATGAGTTTTTAGATTTTTACATCACAATCTGAAACTATAGGTATCGTCTTCTCCTTTTCTCTGTATTGAGTAATTTAACTTGGTTGGCGTCAGGAAGTAATAAACGAGCTCGCTTCATCAAAGTAAAAAGGAGATTTGTTTTACTTTGCATCTGTTTGCCTTTTAAAAAGAACGTGACCTTAATGTTGGCGCCCCCATCTGGCCTTCCAGTGTAATTGTTAAATATTGAAGCATCCTAAAAGATGCACCTTCTCTTCTCCCCAGATCTCAGTGTCCTGTGGACTTGCACCTTGTTGTGGGAGCAGAGTCTGATCAGCGGCTGTTTGTCCAGCAGAGCGGCTCTGGGGATGGAGGCTCTCTCTCTCTCAGTGAACTCCAGCAGCAGGTAGGAGCACAGCTGCTGCCACCTCACCTGCCCCGAACAGCTGATATCTACCTGGGAATTAAACAGTTAGACCTGCATTATGATCTGGAAGTCTTCCTAAATGATGTCTTTTTGATCAGTATAAGATATTTTTATACCTCACTGAAGAACCTCTCGACCCACGAGTCCTCAACATCTGGACCGACCACAGACCTCATAACCTCCCGAAACTTTTCTAACTTCATTCCCAGCTCTTCATTTCTTCCTCTGCTCCTCACGCTCCGTCCTTTCGGCCTCTCTTCATGTGTCTGTTCCTCAGCTTGTTGACGAGTAAATGCATTTCTCAGGAGCTGCAGGTGGTCGGGGGTCAGTTTCTCTGGAGGACTCACTCCACAGGCTGGATCACTGCGGCAAAATTATAATTTAAAGGTCAAATATTATTTGTCTGGATATCTTTTTTTAATGCATTACTTCTTATCAATGATGGGATGTAACAAATGACATCCACTCAATTATAGTTCACTATAATATACGTTATTTTTTAGACAGGATTCATAATAAATAATGAGTACTTTAAGTACAGGACATTCAAGGTAGGGTAGGTAAGAATGGAGAAACCAGCTCGAGTGCACTAGAATTTGAAAGTACGCAGCCGAAAGAAATCTGCCCCTTCCTTCAGACTTCCTTACAGAACCCCTCCTCCAACACACACGAACGCGCACATGACCAATGAGGGCACGAGATAAGTTTGTGCACGATGGAAGGCTGACAGGCAGGTAGGCCATCCAGTTATTTTAGCCGGCTAAAATGATTGGTTGTGCTTTTTACATATATTAATATATATTGAATATATGTTATATTCATTGCTATCGGGATGTTAAGACCATTCCATGGAATATAACAAAAAGTGTTTCTGAAGTGAATTACCTACGTAGCCCACCTTTAAAATATACAGGAAATAAGTATATTCCAACAAAATGCAGGACATTTTTTGTTTTACTGAAGTTAAATATCTAAGCACTTATTCTACCACGTCTTCATGTGTGTGCAGGTGTACAGTTGGTTAAACTAGTTAAAGTAAAGGCAAGGCAATTTTATTTATATAGCACTTTTCAGCACGTGGCGATTCAGAGTGCTTTACAGATTAAAAGCAAAAGACATTTAAGAACAAATACAGCATAAATACATTATTAAAAAGGCATTTAAAAACAGGCATAAAAAGCTAATGAAATAAAATAAATAAATAAACACAGCAGGTACAGAATACATGACTAAAAAGGCATACTGTAGTGTGAGTATGGGCAGCTCAATTAAAAGCAGCGGCAAATAGGTGCGTTTTTAATCTGGATTTAAAAATAGGAAGTGTTTCAGCGGACGTGCACGATTTGGGCTGTTTGTTCCAAATTGTTGGGGCATAATAACTAAAATCTGCTTTTCCATGTTTAGTGGTTATTCTCGGAACAGAGAGCTGACCCGACCCAAAAGACCTGAGACTCCTGGATGCTTCATAGTGATGGAGCAGGTCGTCTATATACCTCGGTCCTAAGCCATTTCGTGATTTAAAAACTGTATTTAAAATCAATTCTTTGGCAGACTGGAAGCCAGTGTAATGATCTCAGAACCGGAGTGATGTGATCCACTTCTCTGTCAGTGAGAACTCAAGCAGCAGCGTTCTGAATCAGCATATTTTTTAGTGAGCCCTGTGAATACACTATTGCAGTCTACTGAAAAATAAAAGCATGGACAAGTTTTTCTAAATCCTGTTGCGACATTAGTCTTTTAATCCTTGATATATTATTCAGGTACTAGTTGCAATAATAACTGTTGCAAATTCAGGTCTGAGTCCATCACTACAAGTAAAGCCTCACAAAAATGTTCCAAGTTCTTGTTAGTAAGTTATTAAGTTCATGTTAGTAGGTTTGACTTCTTGTTACTGTTATTAAATCAAGTCACTGACATCTGGTCTGTTACTGGCTCCCTGTACAAATGAATGCAGCACTGGAACAACACACTACTGATCAAAGATATATTTTGAATCACATTCTAAAGTCTTATATGAACCACACTAAACTGAAGCCTACAATGAGTAAAGAAATGTGTAAATTGAATATAAGGTGTTAATGAGTGCACTTGGTAAATGTTGCAAAATCTGGAATAATTAAGTTTGGGGAGATTTGTTTAAAAATGCAGAAGATCAAAGTGTCGTCGTCGTCGTCGTCGTCGCCCCCCCCCCCAGCAGCAGCTCCTGTGTGGCCCTGTTGCTCGGGGAGACGACTATACGCATTGTGAGGCTTTTTCCACGTCTACACTCTATACACACTCACTAATGCTAATGGAACCGTAAAACAATTAAGTAATAAAAGTGTATTAAGTTTGCTGAAAAGGAGTGTTAGAAGGCTGTTGAATCTGAATGAGTTGGTGAAGCTGTGTCTGAGTGGAGAAAATATGTGAATCCAAAACATATAAAATGGAAATGTTCAACTTTATAGAAGACTTCACTTAACTTGTTGTATGTTATGGAAGGATGGAGATTTCTTTTTAGCTTTGAGATCATAAAATGGTGGAAAGTTTGGACTTTAAGATATTTTTGATATTATTAAGATAACATATAGAAATGTTATAATATAATTGTGGAATATTACAGAGCCTATCAAATACAAAAAAGGTCAAACAGGCGTGTGTGTGTGTGGTTACAGGATAAAGACATTAAATAAACAGTGATCAGTTACATTTTCTAACATCATATAAATAAGAATAAGCCAAAGAAAACTCACCAAAACCTGCTGTGTGGCACTTCTGTCTCATAAAGCTTCCATGGATTTTTGTTTTTCCTCAAGGTGTCCATACTCCCTCTTCAAACTCTTCAAAGCTCCAGATACTGCTCCATCTTTTCCCGTTGAATTTAAGATCAAAATGTAATCTCAATGATCTCCAGAGTCAGATCCTGCAGCTCCCAGAAGTCCATGAGGCCGGTCTGAGATCCTCTCCATGCTCCGGGTCGTCTAAACCCCTCAGGGTCTTTGTTTCCATTCCTCCCTTTTGTCTTCTCAGGAAAACCTGATTTGCTCAAACAAAGCTTCTTGTTCTCCGGACAGGCGAGGAATGTCCAGATCGTCGGATCAATAAGCCGTCCGTCACAAGAGGCTGACCGCTGCGAGAGGAGAGTCAACACATCGCTGGTGAGAAGACCGAGGGGAGAAGAGAGTTTCGAAAATAACTGGAAGAGTCCGCTGGGGGCAACCGAGCCGCCAGACAAGCCCTCAGTGGAGTAATCATTTAGAGAAGCAAAGTTAGTCAGTACCCAGGGGGGTTATACTTGTAGCAAGGACACAGAAGCTGTTCTAAAATGATAATGTCTTTGCACAGATCGTGTATCCACTATATGTTCTGTGAGAATATATTAAGAGTAAAGGGGGGACACAACAGAGGAATAGTGTTAAATATTCTTCAGTTCATTACTTACATAAGGGCTTTCTTTTTTTGTAACGCAAGTTTTCTAAAAATGTAAGTTTGAATATGCAAAGGGGGCTTTATCCTTCTGAATATTGGTGAACTTGCATACTTTTTCAAAACAAAACATCTGAAAATTGGTTAAGGCACGGTTCAAAAGGTTTGTCTCATTTTGTTGACCTAATAAAGTAAATGCTTTTTACTGATCGAACACTTTGAAAGCCATTTAAAAAGTACATTTTCACCCTTTTTTAAGCAATATATTACTTATAAATCAGGCCAAGAATGATTTATGAACATATGCAAATAAATCAGAACAAAATATAACTTTTGGTGAATTAAGAAATAAATCTGCGGATGCAAATAGTCAAATAAACACCTTATTGTGTACGTTTTGTGTATTATTTCCATAAGTCTGATATAAAATATATCATAAAGGCAAAATAGACCAAACTCAAAATGAACCAGAGCATATTTGCCTGTAGTGTTTCATTAAAAGCAGTGATCAATGATTGTCTGTCATGTTGTTAGCGCCTCACAGACTTCTATAACTAATGTGTTTTATTTGTTGCCAGGCAACCCACTGCGCTTCTTCTCCCCACTTCAATGAGCAGGAGCTGGAGTGGCCTCCCAGTAACTTTAATGAAGAGACCAAAGTCCCAGTGGAGTCTCAACTCTGCTGGGCAGGTCTTTGTATCGGCTCTAATATTAGACCCACACACACCTGCAGTAGGAGGGACTGTAACTGCCTCAAATAGCTATTTAATTTATCCGCTGTAAGAGGCAATGACCAGTAATGGATAGCAGAAAATAATGCCACAGTAATCAAATAAAAAATCTGGTTTTTTGTTTTTTTTGCCAAACACATGAAAAATATACAAATTGAGTATATATGTGATAGATTACAAAAAGAACAATAACAAAAGGTGTACATTAGACTACACAAAATAACTGGTTGACTGGGAACAAAGGTAGGTGAGCAAAAGTTAATAGGAAAATAATTTTGAACACATCAGCATTCATTTAAATATGGTGATAGTAAGCTGAAATATATTTTTATCATTTTCATTTCAAGATTGATAAAAGCAGAAGTCCAGCCACTATAATCACCAACATGTATTAAACGTAAAACATAAACAAATCCCTGCATTTTTTCTATACTGCCAATTAGTACATTTCTCCGACAACTATTTTGATATGACATATTAAAAGAAAGGCAACAGATGGCTTGAGAAGAACCAATGATATAAAGCAATTAAGGGTAATATTAGCTCATATTCCAGGAGACAATGCATCTGTGGATAGGTAGAAATACGTCACTGCTAATGCACTGCATTTCACAACTTTTAGTTTCTAGATTTTCTTTTGTTCCACCAAATCCCTTGCACTAGCGATAAGATATTGTCAAGTCTGGTAAACGTCAAATACACGTGATAGTACGTGTCACAGCCACTAGATGGGGCCACAGCAAACATATTTAAACATGCTGAGGCATCAATAAATAGTGCTGGATTTCTTTGAGTGCAAATTACAATACCGAGTACATCAGACGACATTAACCCCCCTAAAAATAAACAGCAGTATTTTCAGCTGCTGGAATTTATTTGATGTGCTCCTCATCTAGTAGGCTATGTTTTTAAAGTCCATAATATAGAACTTTTCAAAATGTAGATCCTTATTTATATAATCTGTTGATTTTAAAGCAATCAGATATATCTAGTAAACGTTCATTGTGTGTTAGTGTGTGCCTTCTCCTCTCGGCTGCACGGGGGCAGCAGCAGCTCTCCAGCCTCCCTCAGTCTCCCTCGGTTTAATTCCTCCCCCGTGACCCGCCCTTATTTCCCCTTGCTCTCAGACTTGGACATAAACTTCCTCCGCCCTGTCTGCTCAGTGATGGGGCTGTGAGGATGCACGACAATCCTGAGACTTTTTCTTTTGTTTTCATTCAGATTTAGTCCTTTTTGTTATCAACCCGTCTGCAGCCATGTTGCGGGTTAAGGTGGAATCGGCGAAAGGTCTGTCTAAAAAGAAGGTGGGACAACCTGATCCAATCGTCTCTGTGATATTTAAAGGTAAGGCTCACTCTGAAAAGTTTTGACGTTTAATTTGTATATGGAGAGACAACACTTGTAGATTAACATTTGGTCTTAAATAAGTATGTAAAGTGTGTAAAGTTTGTAGTCGCTCAATTGATTAGACTTTATTCTAGTATGACGTCACTATGGGTTTTTATAGTTAGCTGTTATTTTATAATCCAGTATACATGCAAACAAACGAATATAGTGTTATTTTAAGTTTTCCATTAGTTGTATAATAGCTGGTTGCAAAATAAGCCTATTGCTATTTTAAGTTAAGGAATGAAGTGTCATTGTGGTCATTCGAATGCAGTATAATTAAAAATAAAACACACAAATTGAGCAAGTTGTATTGCATCACTAAAGATTTCCCCCAACATGTCACAGCATTTGTATCCACATAAAGCCCGGCCCAGGTTTGGACCTGCAGTGCACGTGACAGGACGAGGAATGCTTTGGTATAGAGGATAGACTTGTTAGAACATTTTTGGAAAATTGGCCCTTCAGCTACTGAATGGCATTTCGTCCCTAATGAGGAAACTAACTTCCTGGCAATCAGCCCTATTGCTCTCAGCTGCTTTGTTTAAACCCAGATCCTCTTCATCATCAGCCCCAGGTGTGGCATATTTCCTCTTTTCCTCCTTCCCTTTAACTGCAGCACACTGACATGAACAATTGACATAAAGCTTGCAAAGCTAACCCTGTTTAGAGAAGGCAATAACTTAACTCAGGCCAACAAGTGGGTAAAATGATTTCTGATGTTCACCTATGTTTCCTTATCTTGAGAAATCATGAACCAATGATTGACCAATTTTTTTCAATGCGTGTATTGTTTTCAGATGAGAAGCAGAAAACAAAATCGATTGACAGTGAGCTGAACCCTGTCTGGAACGAGGTAAATCTCCAAAACACACAAACAAACACACACTTGTTATCCATGCTTCACACCTTTTACTTAGATTTTACTGGGAGTTAGCTTTGGCTGATAAGAAAAGCAGGAGTAGTTGATATATTACAAGAAATCCCCTGAAAATCCCCTTTAAATGCATCACATGGTCAACGTACTTCGACAATCATCATATGACTGTATGGACCATGTCATTAGATTATCTGACTGATTATCTGATGTGGACGAGTCAAGTCTTGTTGTTTTTTTGTACCATACAGACTTGAATAAATCAAGCCAAGGCCCTACTCTCAGAGATCTAATTGTAATTCTTTAAATTAGATATCTAATGTTCTGTATCCCTCATCTTGTCTCACAGGTGCTTGAGTTTGATCTGAAGGGCATTGCGTTGGACTATAGCGCCTACATAGATGTGATTGTGAAAGACTATGAAACTATTGGGAAAAATAAGTAAGTGTTACACAAACTGCTGAAACTTCCTGTTAGTGTTGGGTTTTGTGCAACCGATGGATCAAAGGGATGAAAGAGGAGGTGTGTGCCTCACCTTTATTGAATCTCAACGTAAACCTCTTCATGTCTGAACGATGAATGAGGAATAATTCTGTCTGACAGGTTAGCTTACAGTAGCTTTTTCTCTGATTGATGATAATAATAATAATTAAGATTGTTCTTCTATAGCACTTTTCATACTCAGGCAAAGTGCTTTAACAATATGCACACAACAGAATAACACATAATGACATTCAATTAAAGTCAAATGCAAAACATGTTGGCATACTTGCAGCATGTTAACATAATACATTTGATTTAATGGAGTACAAGAAAGTTAAATAGGCAGTGTTTTATCGATATCAGCTTTTTTATTCAGATAAAGCACAGATGGCCTCTATCTGAAATAGCTTTGCTTCAAAATAAGTATTTGTACATGACACATTTCCACCCCTGTGTTTAGGGAACACAATATTATTAACACTGGCACAGTAACACACAAGCAGAGTGAGTAATGTGTTATCAGAGTGGCTCTGTGTTTAAGTTATGCTGGATCTCAAGGCCCCCTCACACCCAGCCTGCCCTGCTGAGACTTGCTGGTTTGTGTGGGCTGACTGATCCTGATTGGGCAACAATGGATGGATGAATTGCTGTTTGTCCTCTGTGTGTCTTGGATTTGTGTGGTGCTCTGCCATGCTAGGACAGGGAAAATGTTACAGGAAAGAGTAACGTGGCATTAACTCGCCAAACTATTGTGATGGTGGTGAAGTTGCAATTCATGCAGTAGGAGTGAACTGATTTAAAGGGGCCCTATGATGCTCCGTTTCAGGTTCATATCAGTATGTAGTGTCTCTACTGGGACATGTCTCCATGCTTTAATGTTCAAAAAGCTCTTTATTTGTCTCATACTGCCTGTGCTGCAGCACCTCTTTTCACCCTCTGTCTGAAACCAGAGCCCAGTCTGCTCTGATTGGTTAGCTGGCCGGCTCTGTTGTGATTGGTCAGCGGTTTAGAGATGTCCCGCCCCTTAGCCTATCACGTACAATGTGTAGGAGCGTTAGCCAATAGAAGTGTTCCATAGTGATGTTACTAAAGAAAACGAAGGAGTCCAATGGAAGTAAAACTCCAAAAGCACAACAGGGCCCCTTTAAACCTTACTATCCATCAGACCATTGCATCCAAATGTTTTAAATAGTAAGCTTTTAGCTTTAATACAAGTGTTTAAGATAACTGAGCATACAAATGGTTGAACGAGACTTGGGTTATACAGTAAGAGTTGTCTGAGAGTTTGTATAACGGGTGTTTGCAGCCCAGTATTTTGTATTCATCATCCACTGTGGAGGAGGCATGAGTGTTCCTTAAAGAATTCAAAGTAACACCAGAGGAGTAATGGGTTTACAAAATGGTTATTTTGTTGGTGAAGTATTTCTTTAACACTGTGTGAGGAGAGGTGCTGTAATGCAAAAAGTTTCCCCGACACAGTTCAAGGTTGTTATATCCAGAATCACATATGGGACCAATCTAGACCAACCACAAAGAATGCTTCCTCGACAATTACTGCGATCAAAGTCGTATGAAAACAACACACATGAAAAGTATCTCGCTCTTATGATTGATGTCTGACAGATCTTATGTAGTGTATTTCTTCTTCTCCTCTTCCTAAGCTTTACATAGTGTAAGTTCCTTCAGTGTCTGGGACAGCCTTCACTGAGGGGCGGAGCTTCTGTAATGTTCCTCTCCAGCACTCGAGTCCTTGTTAAACGGAGTAAAGTTTTCCACTGGGCTGGCTCCTCTGACACACTCCCTAAAGATCCACACAGTGCGAGCGGGAAAAGGACTTCCCTCTTTGTCAAATAGTTTTCCAGCTGGTGTTGTGGGTAATCCATGTTGTCATGGCAACAAAAAGGAGAAGGGGGGGACAATCGGTTACTTCTTCTAATTTAGATTTTAGAGGGGAAAGTTCCCCCTGTAGCACAGTCGATTATAAGTTTGAGAATCACTTGTAAGTTTAAAAAAAAAAATTGTCAGTTTCAAAATGTCTTTTTTCCTCACATTCATATTCTTTGGATATGAAAGTACAGTTTTTAGAGATTATTTGAGGAAGTAAAGCCATTTTACAGAGGATAAATATACCGTCAGGCAATTTAGTAAAACTACTTCATG
This sequence comes from Notothenia coriiceps, assembly GCF_000735185.1. Classification (NCBI taxonomy): domain Eukaryota; kingdom Metazoa; phylum Chordata; class Actinopteri; order Perciformes; family Nototheniidae; genus Notothenia; species Notothenia coriiceps. Next base: position 330,010 of record NW_011345600.1, on the reverse strand, counting down.
GGTAAAATGTATGGGTAAACTTTAGCATTCAGCTTTTACATGTTTCTTTATGCTTTAAATTATACTAATCTTAACATTACAATTATTTATTAACTGGAGGAATGCACGGTAAAGGTTTAACGAGTGGCAGACTTTTAGAAGTCATTGCATGGTTAGCTTCGATCAAAGTAAAAATAAAGCAAATGGCCTCTTAGATATTATCATTACCAATAAAGATGAGTTTTTCTGCACTGGTGCAATAAATAAAAAAGAAACTGGATCAAATCTTTACAGGATATGGTTGGGAAAATGCTGAGTATTGTTTCATTTCCCGTGTTAAAAAAACAGACAAGGGGGTCTCAAATATTTCTGGATTGTATAGCCTTGCAGTGCTGGAACCTCTTGATAAATATGACGACATAGCGATAACGGGGAGCTGTTACTGCTCATGTTCACACCATTGTCACAAATCTCAGTTGTATCATCACTCGTCCATCCTAACAGATCGGTGTAAGAAAAATGAATTACGACAGGGGAGGATGTTTACTTTATCAACTAAAACCCAGTCGAGGACACTCTTACTCTATGAAGCTGATTTTGTTTAAAATCTTTCCCCTTTCCTTCTCGGATAGTCTAACGTAGTTATTTGGTTTGATTAGGTGAGGATTCATGATGCCACGAAAAGTAGAAAGACTAAAAGTTGGAACTTTTTGTTAAAGGTCGGGTGGCATGGAGCACTGCTCTCTGTTTTTCCACTGCCTACAAGAGGCTGACAATGGGGGGGAAACTTTATCTATTTCCAATAATAACTCCACACACATCATTTCTGACTGTGGGGAATTGTGATAGTTGGAGGTAGGATCTTTTTCAGCTGCAGTGGGATGTTCCTCTGTGACTCACCAGGGCTTGGTGATAGTCTCACTGTCTGTTTAGGTCAGTGTACTTTGTGTTTACAACAAACACAATGGCTAAAGTTATCAGTCTTGGCACATCTTAATGTGTGCACAATGCATACAGTGCAGGGCGGTAATGATACCATAACTTTTGGAAGATGTTCAGGCAAGCATAGTTTTTGATACACGGCTGAAAAGGAAGTTACAAAATGAAAATATCTGAGAAGGGACTCGTTATTAAGGTCACCTAAGCCAACTGTTTGCTAAGGAAAAACTCCAAGTGGATGATGAGTCATATCCTACCTGAAGCCACTCTTTGTTTAAAGGGGCCCTATTGTGCTCAGTTTCACGTTTCATAACTCTATTCTTTGCCTCTACTGTGACATGTTTAATGTTCAAAAAGCTCTTTTTTTTTCTTCTCATTCTGCCTGTGCTGCAGCTCCTCTTTTCACCCTCTGTTTGAAACCAGAGCCTAGTCTGCTCTATTTGGTTATCTGGCCGGCTCTGTTGTGATGTCAACCGCGATGTCCCACGCTTTAGCCTACGATGTGTTGGAGTGCTTACCAATAGGTGTGAGTGTGACATCACTACTTCACAGAAGTAAACAAAGGACTACAATCGAGGTGTTTCAGGCAGGGCGGAGTGTGTTTTTATTTAGTTTTATTCGTTGTGATTTTTAGCCTTAGCAGGGCCTCTTTAAGGCTAAATCCTCCAAACATTATTGCTGATAATAACCATTGGAAAACTACACTGTTGTTCCCCCTGTGATAATCGAGGCTACATACCAGGTTTACACAGTCACTGACTCCCCTGGGATTCCCTGGCAGCCTCTTTCCTGTAGCCTTGACTACGAAGCAGGATTTGGGGTTAGTGCGGTGACTTCAGGGTTAACTCTGGTTTTCAGTCAGGAACTGGTTCACTTCTTACTGGGGTAGATGTCCATTGTAATTTATGCTGAACTCCCACTCTGCTCCGGGGCATGTTGGAGATCAGAGATCAGCTCAGTGAAAGCACCGCCTGCTGACCAATCAGAGCTCTGTGTGCAGACTTTAAAGCTATCAAGTCATATTACAGGATAGAGGAAACCTATGTTGAACTGGCGTATGAAGGAAAGACGGCTGGCAATTTAAATCGCTGACTATGTGAACATGTACATTAATAGTGTATCACTGCCCATCTTCAGAACAATCTGACTATGCTTACATTTGTGGTAAGCAAGCCTACTTGATCTGCCACATCATAAATTACCAGAGCAATGCCTCCAGTCCGCAGCACTGCAGACGTGTCGCACTTCTCATTCATATCCCGTCTTATGTGTCCTTATCTGTCAGCTTCTCGCATACTGTATGCAGAAGTGTTATTATAAACAACACTTAAAGTTAACAAAACACTCGAATGTAATTTTAAAGTCAGATCAAATTGTGTCCCAGTCCTAGATGGGCCAGTGATATCATAAACCTGTTAATTTGCGCATTCAAACAGTCGGGAGTATTTTTACCAGCTGTTCTTCATGCACCTTGTAGCTGGATTAAATGTTTAACTCATGGAGGTATAAAGTTTGTCTTTATCCTTGATGATGTGTTTATGTCATGGATGTACGTATACAGTTTAACTTCATATTTGTCTCTAACATGATAGTTAACTTTCATTCAATAAAGTATGACGCTGCGCTGTGTGCGCTGTGTGTACGCTTCTCTAGGTTTCTGATTGGTCAAATGTTGCTAGCCTTTCACGTGAACACGCTCTCAGCCGGACAGAGAAACCCTGGCTGGATTTAGCGTCGTAGGAAAAGCCAGAAAACTCAAAGATATCCAGGGTCTGTTGAACTGGCTTCATAGTGCAGGCCTCTGATGTTATCAAGCTTTGGATGTTTCTTGAGTGGTGTCATTGGATCTTGTGTTCGTACTGAGTAACTGAATCTTGGGGAATTCCTCCCATCAGGTTTGCTGCCAAAATAATATTACTCAGTCCTCCCAAAGAATAATTCAGTTTACATCATGCTCTGCATTCCTTCAGCTACATTGTGTTACTATGGACACGATACAATGCATGTTATTTTAAGTAGCCAAAGACAAACGGAACTGCAGGATTATTATTATTTCTGCAACTCTGCAGTAGCTCATTTTGTAAGGACTTGTCTTGGGAACTGGAGGAGGCTGGAGAGGTGCCGGTTTGCCTCCTTGTCACTGCGAAAGTGCCCTTGAGCAAGATTTATAGGTCCTGTTTGTGCATGTGTATGTTGGACCTGTGTTTAATGTGTAAAATAACAAAAGAGTAAAAACAATTTTTTTTTACTGTGATCAATAAAGTTTGTCATCTTTTCAACCATCATGTTTTGGTTAGAAGTTAATATCTGTATTGCATTTGACAAATAAGTGTTTTTTAATTTTTTATTTATAATACACTTTCCATTATACATTTAGTGCACAAACAATAGAAACATCTGTGTTTTAAATATTTTTACTTCTCATGGTTCATTGGCAACAATTGATATTCCCAAAAATATTCTCAGAGCTAATGAAATGCTGCTCTTCACATATTTAGATGGATCATACAAATAAACACTCATTGGGCTGTGTTGTTTTTGGCTGCAGACCAAAACAGCCGCAGCGATTAACCACAGCAACTACAAACAGTCTGAGAACAAGTTTTCATGACACTTCATCAGAAGGGCTACTATATTTGTACAGCAAGAGTTCAGTATTATGTATATTAGAGTACAGTTCTCACAAAGACACTTTACCACATTAAGTTTCACTATATATATTATCTTTTTAAATATGGAGTTAACGGAGGAATGCATTACATTTCAAACCTGAAGTCCGTGTCCTTTTCTTGACAACCGTTTGATTCATTAGATTGTTATCCTCCACTTAAATGTTAATGATTATTCAATTTCTATTTATAAGTAAAGTGTTTTGAGTAACACTTAGAGGGGGAAAATGACTCATTGTGTGATACAGACGTCAAGGATAATGTTTTTCTACCAGGAAGTCCCTGAGATTTTAAGCCATCTTTTTCAGAATACCCTAATGTTATTTGATGACTGGTGAATCAAATGTTGGATAGTTTGAACGCCTTTTTAAAAATAAGTGCATTCAGCCATTAAGGAACTAACAAGCGAGAATCCTGCAGATACATTTCACATCAATTAAACCTTTGTTTGAACAAAGATGCCGTCAAAGCAGGTGAGTTTTCAGTTTGTTCTGTTATAGCTTGTCTTTTAAAAGGAATAATTGGTTAATGTCAGTCCTCTTGTCACAGATGACTGACAGGCAGCTGGTGTTGACAGTACGCCGGCTCACGGGGTGCGTTTGTTTGTCAGAACAGGCAGGGTTTGTTAGCTTTGGGTGGTGACCTGGTTTAATCTCTGTTCAGTATGTAACCTAATATCACGTGTGTTGGCTGACTTGAACTGCAGCCATGAATTTTCCCGTAATAAATCAGGAAATCAGTGCAGAATTATCATCCAAGTCACATGTTATACGCATTTTATACTGAATTCTGACAGTGGATTCAAATTAAAATATTCCCATGTTGTGTTTTTCCCCAACAGATTCATTGGGTCAACCAAAATCGCTCTGAAAGATCTCGCATCAGGTCAAATGAGATCACTTCCATCCAAAAATGTTCCCCTGGTCAATGAAAGTGGACAGGGTATTGGTGTAAGTGCTTTATACAAATATAAGAAACAGACAGGCTTTTTTGTTATAAAGAAAAATAAATGTAATCACAGACGATCCAATCATTTCCTTCCAGGCTTCAATCGACCTTGTGATTGGCTACGATCCTCCAGCAAATTTTGCCCCAAACCCCAATGACTCTCAGGAAGGAGACTCCCCGGTGGATGCTGGTATGTTATTCTTGGTCTAGTAAATATTTACACTTGATTTGAGGAATGCCAGGTATTTTAACATCTTGTTTTTTTCTACTAATAAGGTGGTGGTGATGGAGGGGATGAGACTCAACCTGATGGGGGCCAGGGTGGCTCCGCAGGGGGCCCCTCGTCCTCCGGTCAGTCCGTTATGCGGCAGAAGATTGCCAGAGCGCAGAATCGCCACCGACTGGTCAATAAACCTCAGGACTTCCAGGTCAGTTTCCACAAAGACCAATACACGGTTTAACACGCAGATCAACAAGAGAAGGGTGTGGGTGTTAGAAAACCCAACAATAAGCAAATTAAGGCAAAAACTGTATATTTATCATAACTTTTTAGCATCTATTAAAAGAAAAATACCTACTGCAAGAACAAAAATACAGTTTGACCCCTCTAGCCTACATGGATTTATTTTTCTTTAAACTCGCATTTAGGTGGTTTCAGGATACCATAACAGTCATTTTTGGGGAGTTTAGGTTTCCCCCAAGTTATGTATCTGTACTTCTACTATAAATGTACAATCTTTAAGACTAGACTTAGTTTTCTTAGGATGTGTGTCTTGTTTTTTGGATTTCATGGCTTGTGATTTCCAGGAATGTTTAAACAGACTTATTTTGTAATATTATCTCTTTCTGTAAAAGGAATTTACAGTTATTGATTTAATTGAAAATCTTTGAGATTATTCCTTTTGGTCAGAATGAGTTTGCTCTGAGTTGTATTTTCATTTCCCCACACTGATGATGTGATATTTTGTTTCCTTCAGATTCGCATAAGAATCATCGAAGCCCGTCAGCTGTCCGGTAACAACGTCAAACCGGTGGTGAAGGTTAGCGTGTGCGATCAGACCCACAGGACGAGGATCAAGAGGGGAAACAACCCCTTCTTTGACGAGGTAATTTAAAAGGAAATAGAAAAAGTGTTTGGCCTTGCAGTTATCACTTGTTCAAAGCTACGTTGTTGACTCTAAATGTTTTATCTTTATCTGTGCTTATCTATATTAAAACTCATCATTTTTCACAGATGTTCTTCTACAATGTCCACATGCTACCATCGGATCTCTTTGATAAGCACATCAGCTTAAGGGTCAGTAAACATGTTGATTTTAAGGTCCTAAAGATCTTTCCATATGTACAAAAATATAAAATGTGACTACTTTTCTCTTCAGGTCTATAACTCCTATTCACTGAGGGCTGACAGTCTCATGGGAGAATTCAAGGTACCTGGTTTCCTTTCGTCTTGCCATTACATGTTAATACAAGAATGCGGTTAATGTCTGGCTGATCTGGTTTTGTTCTCACACACAGCTGGATGTCGGTTATGTTTACGATGAACCAGGTGAGTTTGTCACAAACCACAAATTTGTGTGTCATTTACATTTGCTCAGAGGATGCTGTTGTCTGGCTTGTGGATGTCAGAATGTGAAAAGATAATAATCTCCACCGACATTGGTCGTGTGTGTGTCTCTCTGTCCAAAGCTTATTTGCATACCCCGGGACCCATTAGCCTAGCATATTTTGAGCAGATTTGAAACTTTATGGCCAAGAACCTACTGTGATTGAGGTGATTCACATTTAAAAAACACATTGTATTGCCTAGTTCTTTCCGTCACTGACTCCTCACTCCTCTTAACCCACTAAAACGGACCTCAAGAAATCAACAATCGCTTAAGTTAGCAACAGACATTTGCGTCAATCTGCTGAGCTAAAAACAAGCCTCACGTAGTCAATTGCAGTTCACATTTTGGCCTTTTTTGTTGCTTAAAAATTAACATCCAAAGAAGAGTTTTTTTTCGTTTTGAACCAGAGGAATCGGCAAATTGTGATTCCATACTTGATATGTTTTAAACCCCTAAAGGTGGTTATGATACGAGGTGATAAAGTTGTTATGTTTGCCGCCATTTTGACTGTAAGGGAGCTGAGAAGGACAATTGAGTGAGATTCAACTCTTCTTTGGGAGTTAGTCTTATTGAGTCCTTTTGTATAATGTTAATGTTAAGAGGGGAACATGTTTAGGATCAGGCACAAGGTGTAAAGTTAAGGTGCTTTTCATGTACCTTCATGGTGTTAATCTGTGTGTGTGACCTGTTTCAGCGCACTGTGTTCTGAGGAAGTGGCTCCTGTTGAACGAACCCGATGACTCGGCCTCGGGCTCGAAAGGTTACCTGAAAGTCAGCCTGTTCGTGGTCGGGGCTGGAGACGAGCCTCCGGTACGACTACAGCTCTCAGATGACTTGAGTCGCTTCCTCTTTCCTCATGTAAATACAGTGGCCGTGCGTCCTCGTTCTGTTTCGTGAACTCCATTCTGTTCTTCCTATGTGACACGATGCAGGTGGAAAAGAGGGATTCAAATGACGATCAGGACGACATCGAGAGTAATCTGCTGCTGCCGGCTGGTGTGACTCTGCGATGGGCCACCCTGTCCCTGAAGGTGTTCAGAGCTGAGGACGTCCCCCAGAGTAAAGACACTTATTTTGGATTTGTGACAAATTACTTCAAAGTGAAGCGTTTGTGGTTCCCAAACAAAAAAAAAACAACTTTTGTCGAATTTTCCACACTTTTTCTTGTCAATTCATCATTTCACCGTGGAATATCCAAGTTTGTTTCCTGTAAATATACAAGTTGTATATTTTTTTCAAAAATATTAGCCTATGCCACTGGTTCTGCAATTTTTTTTCAAACCTACAATGACCCTAATATGCCTTTTCATAGATATAAACAAGATTCAACTATACTGTTAAGAAATAGTGATTTAATTTAGAAGTGTTTTCCAATGTTTTCTCATTTCAGTGGATGATGCATTCGTCCAGACCATAAAAGGGATATTTGGAGGAGATGAAAACAAGAAAAACCTGGTGGATCCTTTCTTAGAGGCTCGCTTTGCTGGACTAAAGGTTTCTGTCTCTTCTCAACTCGATACAACATTGTTTTGTGTCACGAGAGAAGCTAATGTGTCCTTTCTGTCCAGCTGTGCACCAAGATCATCGAGAAGAATGCAAACCCAGAGTGGAACCAAGTGCTGAACCTCCAAGTCAAGGTAACATGTTCTCCACCAAGCACAGAAATAAGAAAGTAATCGATTATGAATAAACGTTGGTTTATTTGAACCTGCTTCTTATGTTTTCTGTAGTTCCCCTCCATGTGTGAACGTGTCAAACTGACAGTATTTGATTGGTAAGTCAAACCATTTTTGTTTCAGAGATTGTAGCCCGTGGGATTTTTGTTCTTGGGGTTGAGAAAGTGCACCACAATATTTCTGCAGTGTGGTCAGCTGTGTATGTTTGTTTCCATGCAGCATTACCAACCACATGAGAATAATGTCTGACTCAGTCTCTGCAGGCCGCTCCCTTCCCCTCGGTAAATGCTCTGGGATCCTGTTGGCTCATTTTCATTATTGTTCGCTTCTGAGCGGTGCGATAACTCGGGTCCAGGAAGGCTGAAGGGAAATAAGTGCAAGAGGAAATGTTAGAAAAACTCTGTGCCCCAGAAGGTGTTGAAAAGTCTCATCCCAGAGCCAATAAACACATTGTAGAAACCATGTAGAGAGATTTTATTTGTTCTATTCCACATACTTCTTATATAGCTAGAGAAAAAGCAATACCCCTACATTGTGGATTGTGCGTGTTCTCGTGCACATTTAATCACGAGTGCAGTTTAATATACAGTATAAATTAATATACATTTGCCGTGTGTGATTGCAGGGATCGTATAACAGGAAATGACGCTATCGGCACCACATACCTGAACCTGTCCAAGATAGCCTCTTCTGGTGGAGAGATAGAAGGTATGATATAAGGGTTTAAAATATAAATGAATGTTTGCTCGGCATATCGCCTAATTTGTCTGGGTCTTTTATGAAACCCCCCAGTAATTGTAATTGTTTTAACATGTAAATGGTACTTGAATTGTCCTTTTTTCTCCTGGAATAGAGGAACATGCGGGAAGTGGGGAAATACCGTCATACGAAGGTTCAACTGTGCTCTTTATATTGTTCTGTGTTGCATGAGATGTAACGAGTTAAAGCATGTTGTGCGCGCTAATCTGCTGATTAAGTCAAAGTCTGTGCGTGCCGTGCACATTGCTACCATGCTCTGTTTTAATGTTTGTAGAAAGATTTGTGTTGTCTGCCACCTGCTTACTAAGCGTCCACTTTTCCCCAACCCAAACCTTTTCACCACCAGCGCCTGGAATGCAGCAATACTAACATTAAAGCTTTGCTGAGCTTTATTCTAATTATGAAGAGGTGCTAAGTCCATCTTCATGTCTCCTCAGCTAACACAGGGCAGTCTGAGGTGGGTTTCCTTCCCGTCTTCGGGCCGTGCTACGTCAACCTGTACGGCAGCCCGAGAGAGTTCAGCGGCCTGCCAGACCCCTACGAGGATCTCAACTTTGGAAAGGTAGGGAACATTTGACCTTTTTAAGACTTGTATTCACAATTCTAACCTTTTCTCTAAGTATATCCATATCCCACAATCGAAAGACACATTTTATACTTATTTGGTCTTAATGTGTGCATATGTATAAATGTGTCTTTTGATTATGTATATGCATATTTTTATATATATTTTTTTTTTGTATTCGGGATTGTGGGAAACGGTATTTCGTGCACACAAACTGAAAGATTGACAATAAAGTTGACTTTGACTTTGATCCTGCATCCCCTTTTCCTGTTATTTTTTTAAGTTTAGCTTATTTGTTCGCAGCATTTGGAAAATTGACTGGCTTGATTTCCATGAAACTTAGTGGAATAGTTTAGCAAGCGCTAAAAAAAAAAACAAAAAACTTTGAGGCAGATCAGAATCAAAGTTATGAAAAACAACTTGGTGTAGGTCTGCACTGTCCATGTTCCATTCTAGTTGAAGTTGAAGAAAAGGTCTTTGCAGGGCGAAGGAGTGGCGTACAGGGGCAGGATCCTGGTGGAGCTGTCCACTAAACTGGAGGGGAAAGCGGACAAAACGGTAGACAGCATCCACAGCGACGACATCCTGGTGGTGCAGGTACTGTGACTCTTCCTCCTCTGCGTGATACCTGACAGAATGTCGTTGATTTAAAAACATTTTGAACTTCTCCTTCCCTTTTTCTGTTGTCTTCCTCTCATCAGAAGTACCAGCGGAGGAGGAAGTACAGTCTGTGCGCGGTCTTCCACAGCGCCTCCATGATACAGGAACCAGGAGAGCCAATCCAGTTTGAGGTCAGCATCGGTAACTACGGCAACAAATTGGACACCACCTGCAAACCGCTGGCCTCCACCACTCAGTATAGCTGTGCAGTGTTTGATGGTAAGTAAGGAAGCCATGTGGTGAATGATCCTAAATGCATGTTAAATGTGCTGTCCTGGCAAGAGGATCTTTTTAAATTGGTGTGTTATTATCTCCAAGGTAACCACTACTATTACCTGCCCTGGGCGGACACTAAGCCGGTGGTTGTGGTTCTCTCTTTCTGGGAGGACGTCAGCCACCGCCTGGACGCTGTCAACATCATCCTCTACATCACTCACCGCCTGGTAACACTGCTTTATCCTCTGTCATCCACATTAACCCGGAGTTATGATTTATTGTAGGCCATTATAGCATACTGTAGTGAAATAATGTTTGGAACGTGTGTGAACATGTGTCAGTGAGAGTGTGTAATCCTTACCTTATTCTGCTGTTGTTGCAGCAATCCAACCTGGAGCTGTTTAAAACCGCCATCCTGGCTAAAGCCTCCGACAACAAACTCGTAGAGGTGTGGCTGAAGTTGCTCAATCAGCTGATTGAAGACCTGGAAAGGTAAACAGTGGAATGGGTTTAAGCCAAAGATCATGTCTGTTGTCTGTGGGTCATTTTAATGTTAGGAAATGTCAGATGAGCCCAAGAGACAGAGACAAAGGAAGCCAAAAAACAAATTAAACAATAATGGTTATAAGGGTTTACTGGTTCATTACTTAGTATAACTTAGTAACTTAATATTGACTGCACCTTTTTGCTTAATTTAAATGTATTTAAATTATGTTATTTCTGTATGTCGTGCCTGAAAAAGCTTTGGCTTAATTGAAGCTAATGTTGTTCCTTGGCTGTTCTGAATTTGAAACCTCAAGTTGATTGCATACATTGTAAGTCACTAAATGACATGTAATGTAAAGTGTAATCTCAGTCTGTGTCTTATTTAAACTAATATTAAATATAAATGACAATAATGGGACTTAATTCATAACTAGGACAAATATTTTTCCCATTTTTGTCTCTGCTCTCCTCCAGTCTCACGACACCGGAGCTAGAGGGCTGCTCCAACCTGACCTCTCTGGACTTCCAAATCAAGAAGCTGCGCGACAGCACTTTGAAAACAATCAAGAAGGGAGCCAAACGCATGTTGGAGGAGGCGAGGGAGATCGCTGACACTCTGCCTGACTTAGAGTCCTGGGCGGAAAAACTCCAACAGCTGGCTGATGAGGTAAACTGAGACTTTAGACAAAGGGAGACCTAAAATCAAATTTCCCAAATGTGCCTGTCATTGACTCTGCATTTGTTCACGTGTTCTCGTCCAGCCTCAGAACAGCATGCCGGATGTGATCATCTGGATGTTACGGGGGGAGAAGAGAGTGGCTTACAGCCGAATGCCCGCTCACCAATTCCTCTACTCCACATACAGTGAGCAGGCTTGCGGGCAGCACTGTGGAAAAACAAAGACCGTCTTCTTAAAGGTACACATCTACAGACCAAAAAAGTCAAACTGGATGTAGTAATACATTCTATTAGATTGTGTCTGAACAGATTTAAGTGTCTGTCGGCTAAATAAGAAATGCAGAAATACTTTATTGATCCCCAGGAAGAAATTGGAATAGAATACTAGTCAAACTGTACAGTCAAAAATAATTGAATGCGGTTGAATTATTGTACACGATTGTTGTACTGCTAAGTTATTAAAGCAAAGTTAAATATATTTACAAGTAGTTGGGTTATAGTTGCATCTGCCGACTAAAAGGCTCTGCACTAGAATTATTTTCTCTGAAATCAAAATGCTCATTTGATTGATTTGATTGATTTTCTTGTTTGTTTCCTTCAGTATCCCATGGACAAGAACAAGGGGCTGAAGGTGCCAGTTCAGATCCGGGTGAACATGTGGCTCGGTCTGTCTGCGCACGAGAAGAAGTTCAACTCCTTCTCTGAGGGAACCTTCAGCGTGTTTGCAGAGCTGGTAAATCCCTGCTAAATTAAAAGTAATTGTGTATTTCAGCCGTCTGTCAGCTTCTAAAACTAAGCATGTCCGTGTTTGCCTTGCAGTATGAGAACCAGGCGGCGGTGTTTGGGAAGTGGGGGACCACGGGACTAGTGGGGCGATACAAGTTCTCAGACGTTACGGGCAAACTGAAGCTGAAACAAGAACACTTCATGCCCCAGAGAGGGTGGGAGTGGGAAGACGACTGGTTCATCGACCCAGAGAAAGCGTGAGTATCTGTAGATAACCGATAATCTTTCTGTGAAATACCAAACAGACCAAGGGAATACCTTGTGATTTGTTCTTTCAGAATACCATCTAGTTACATATAGGGGGAGTTCATCTTAATGTAATTGAAGTTGCACTGCTGATTATAGTGGTTGAATGTGGTCTCTTTCCACTGAAGGCACACATTAGGTGGCCCTAACTGGAGGAAGTGGGTCTGCTCTGTTTACATTCCTCCCATGCTTTAGACCATGATGTAATGTCAAAGTGCCAGCCTGTGCCAGGAAGCTATTTACACCAAATCTCCAATCTTGGCTTAAATTTATATTTATAATTGTTTATTTTTCCATGCTAACGTCATAAGTACATTTCTGTGAGCAAGTACCTCGCAAGCACCGACTGTTGTATTTCTGCTATGTACAGATATGTGACAATAAAGGAAAAAGGCTGAATAAAACTAATGCAGATTAATTCATAAAACGCATTAGAAGACATCTTGTTTTATATTATCTAACAGTTTGCAGTCATCTGCTTTATCATAAGTGAACTACTACAATATATGGACAGTAACAAGAGGAATGCACACTTTTTAAAACTTCAATTTCATGTGTGGCCAACAGTCGGGTTACTCCCAACTTGTAAACACAGTCTCTGTCAGAACATGCAAACCCTCTCTTTCTCAGGCTGCACTTCACTTTGCAAAATGTGTGGTTGCCTTGGTGTCTTTTCTGGCGCTGCCATGAGAGGGTGCTATAGTTCACACACATGTCCTTTTGTAAAATGTTTGTAAAGGATGGTAGAGTATTTATGTCTGCCTTTTGTGTTTCAGTCTCCTAACAGAGGCAGATGCAGGACACACTGATTTCATGGACGAGGTGTTTCAGAATGAGACTCGCTTCCCCGGTAGAGAGTGGAAGGGAGCCTCGGAGCCCTTCACCGATGTGGTGAGAACAACATGCTCACATGCAAATAGTGTGCAGGGAGGCTTAAAATACAATGTTACCTCTTCCCTGTGACACACAACTACAGAAACCCGTAGAGGCAAGAGGGGAAAACTAAAACCCTTTTTCTAAATCTGATCCAAATAGTGTTCAGGACTTAAAGGTGGGGTAGGTAATCCACTTCAGGAACACTTTTTGTTATATTCCATGGAATGCTCTTAACATCCCGATAGCAATGAATATATTAAATGCTTTGACAATAAATACATAAAAAATGTCATGTGTGGAAGCCGTGGCGCTGTAAAAAGCACGACCAATCATCTGAGCCGGCCCGGCTAAAATAACTGGAGCTGGTTTCTCCATTCGTACCTACCCTACCTTTTTAAGGGGCGGTGGAAATAAAATAAGGTTTTGCTTTTCCCTAAAAAGATTTTCTTCTGTAAATGGATAGAAAGAAGTTTATCCAGGTAAAAAAACGTTACTTGGGAAATCCTGAAAAATAACGATCTAGGAACATTTGACATGGTATCGGACAGACTTCTTTTACCCCCAAGAAGAGTAATATCTGACCTTTTGTAGGTCGGCCAAAGCACATGAAGAATATGACCAAACGATAAAATGAGCTAACTGAGGTTTTTTGTTGCACAGAATGGAGAGAAGAGCCGTAACCCCGGAGAGTTCGACTGTCCTACAGGTTGGACGTGGGAGGACGAGTGGTCTGTGGACGACAACAGAGCCGTGGATGATCAAGGTGCAAACATTTATCTTAAAGGTCCCATGTCAGGCTTTTCTGGTTATTACCCGTCCCCTTGTGTGTTATGTAGGTTTTTCTGCATGTAAACGGTCTGCAGAGTCAAAACCCTCAAAGTACACCCTGTAGCGAGTAAAACTCTAACACAGAGAAGACCTGTCTGTGCTGCCCCAGAACGCCTCGTTGGAGACTTCTCTTTTTCCATTGTTTTCTTCATGGGTACAGTGACGTGCCCATGCCCAAATGGACCCATTGGTCCAAATGGACTAATCCTTGGAGCCGTTATGTTACGTCCGCGGACTTCCTCACACACACTCAATCTTTTCTCCGCTGCAGCTCCGCCGATTTCTCCTCCCTGAGACGGCGGCGAGGCTGTGAGTCGATGTGTGAGCACACACACAAACTCCCAGCCAGGCTGCGTGTGTGCGTGTGTGTGTGTGTGTGTGTTCGGGCTGGTGTTGCTGTGTCTGGCTGTCTCGCAGATGGCCACTGGGCTCATAGGGGGGGGAGGAGCAGGAGCTCCAACAAGCCGTTTAGGACAGAGAGAGAATACACATACAGAGATGCTGTATGAGAAACCAATGAGAGTTTGGAAAATTGCACGATATAAATCTATTGTAGTAGACCTCAACAATGGAATTATGATCAGTAGAAATGGCCATGACATGGGACCTTTAAATCCTAAATAGATAGATAAGACTTTATTTAACCTGAAGGAAATTGCTGTGCCAGAGTTACAAAATACAATAAACACAGCAGCATAATATTAAAACTGTACACACACATTTCAGTAAAAAGAGCACTTAAATGGGGTTCAGCTGTTTAGAGTCATACAGGCAGCATCGGCTCAAAACGACTACATTTGGATGCATGTTTTTATAAATGTCTCCTTTTTTCCTAGGGCTCTGACTTACTCCTTGCTAGCTCATAATGATAATCATAAAATTGAACTCACATGGTGAAATGCAAACCATGTGTTCTTGTTTCGAAACAATAATGAATCCATTTGGTTGTGTGCGCTCCACAGGATGGGAGTATGGAGTCACTATTCCCCCAGCTGACCAGCCCAAGTCCTGGGTCTCTGCGGAGAAAGTTTACCACGTCCACCGCAGGAGACGACTGTTCCGACCTCGCAAGAGAGAAGCGCATCCTGCAGGAGGCCCTGTGCAGGTCAGCAAAGGACAGTGCTTCGTATCTAATTGTTCGTCACCGGCTTGAGTTTCAATAATCAGGATACATGTATTTATTGTCCTCTCAAGAATGGAAGTAGTCATCTCATACAGAGCATTTGGTACAACCAGTTCCTGAACAGTGTCCTTTACATGCTGATATACAAGAGAGTGTTACAGTCACAAGCTGGAGGAATACCGGTTCAAAGCAGGATACTATGCTTAGTTCAGATTAGCTAAGGCCCGCGTAAGCAATAAACATGACAGTCATATGTCGTCTCCATAGAGGCTGAATCATCATGTTAATCACATAGCTATCGTATGTCTAGAACAGTCCTGACGCTCTTCTAAGTAATGATACATCCTGTTACGTACACAGCTACGTAGGGCCTTTGTCATCATGCTACTCTGATATTGGAAGAGTACATTCACTATTTTCCCAACATTAATGTAGCATCATTTATTAAAGGAAGCTAATTGTGCACATTCTGATCATGTGACAAAGATGGATTGAGATTAAGATCAAAGTGTCTTTTTTTCCATACTTTCGAATGCAAAAGAAAAAGCATTACTAATGATTGCAGTCAGATTTTCAATAAAAAAAAAAAATGCCATTTGTTTGTCTTTGCTCACAGAAGAGGGACCAAGGTGACCCTGAGGGCTGGGAATTCTCCTCTCTGATTGGCTGGAAGTTCCACAGGAAGGAGCGTTCCTCCGATACCTTCCGGCGAAGGCGCTGGAGGCGGAAAATGGGACCAGAGGACCGGCTGGGAGCGTCCGCCATCTTCCAACTGGAGGGGGCACTAGTGAGTAAAAGGATAATAAATGTTTTATTCTGATTTGGAGATCTTTCACAAAGGTCGTTTGAATATGCCTCTAATATCAGAATAAACACAGTAGCCATTCACATGAGTCAGAGAGAACTAGTTTGCATGAACCGGATCTGAGTCAACAAATATTTACCTATGTATTAAATAACTTTTGCTTTCTCTGCAGGGCGTGGATACCGAGGAAAAGGACTCCAAGTCAGACGTCACCAAGCTCTTTGGTGCTAACACGCCCACTGTGTCCTGCTGCTTCGACAGTGAGCTTTGCATATAATATCACATATGAATAATCATGCACAAACAAACATGTAAATATATTCAACTGAATGTTTTGTTCCCGCAGGGTCACACTTGTACCATCTCCGTGTCTACGTCTATCAGGCTCAGAACTTGGCATCTATGGACAAAGATAGTTTTTCTGGTAAAATCCTACTTTAAATTTGATTAAATGATGACTTTCCAATATGGATTTAAAGTGCTAAATCGAAAATAAGATGAGTCTTAATGCAAAAATAGCTGCTAATGATGGATGTGAAAAAGTGACTCTTTAACCATGCATGTTTTTTCCTTTGCAGATCCGTATGCACACGTCTCCTTCCTGCACTTCAGTAAGACAACAGAGAAGCTGAAGGCGACCCTGAACCCGACCTGGGACCAGACTCTGATCTTCAGCGATGTGGAGATTTACGGAGACCCGCAGAACATCGCTCAGTGCCCCCCCGATGTGGTTCTGGAGTTCTACGACAACGACCAAGTGGTACGTTGTTTTATAAATACATTGTTAATGTGAGTGATTTTTCTACAAAACAAGGCGACGTTCAAATTAAATTCACAGTGGTGAACAATTGGTTCCTATTGTCCAACACCATGCATACGTCTAACTGTGGATAATTACAGATAATTGCTGTAGGGGAAAACAAAGTGAGACTTATTTCCCCATAGAAACTCTAATGTATGAAAACAAATAAGCACTTTGACATGTGATGTTCTCCCCAGGGGAAAGATGAGCTGCTGGGCCGCACTGTTTGCACTCCGATGGTGAAGCTGAACGCCAGCATGGACCAGACTCCCAGACTGCTGTGGTACCCCATCATCCAGAAAGGTCAAAAGGCAGGAGAGGCCCTGCTGGCTGCAGAACTCATCCTTAAAGACAAGGTTTGTCCAGAAAGTTGTGGAGAAATTACAACTTTAGAGTATTTAAAATGCAACTGTGTACTCTAGGATTGTTGTTTGACATTTTTTTAAGAGTTGAAATTCTCTGTTTCCGCTATAATTAGTCAGATCTCCTTGGTAAAATAGATATTTGATGCTAATGGGATGATCCTGGTTAAGAAAGGCTTTACACAAAAAATAATCCACACTCTCCTGTCTTTAGTCGGGCGAGACAGACCTTCCTCTGCTTCCCTCAAAAAGATCGGAGAACATCTTCATGGTTCCTCAGGGCATCCGGCCCGTGGTGCAGCTCACGGCTGTCGAGGTAACACACAACCTTTAGACCGTCACTCTGAGGTACATCATTAGACTAAAATCTTACATTAACTTTGTGTGTCTCTGTGTTTAGATCCTGGTATGGGGCCTGAGGAACATGAAGTCGTACCAGCTGGCCTCCATTTCCTCCCCCAGCCTGGTGGTGGAGTGCGGGGGAGAGAGGGTGGAGTCGGTCGTGATCAAGAACATGAAGAAGAGCCCCAACTTCCCGGGATCTGTCCTCTTCCTCAAAGTGGTAATTGCACATTTTAAGCATTTTTGTTCATAACTGGGATCACATTATGAATCAGAAATATTTTGGCCGAATTTTCATGAAGTTTTCAAACTGTCCCGTGCCTTTTTCACAATACTATTTTATTTTTTTCCTTTTTTTTTGAACATTCCCCAACATTAGACATATGGCCGATTACAAAATAATGCTAAAAAAAAAAAAAAAAGTGTCCAATTACTAGAAATCAGTTTAAAGTACAGACCAAGAATATAATTACATTTGCAAATACAATAAAAGCACATCCCCAACAGAGCAGAGTACAATTCTCCAAATAGATTAACCATATCCAATACTATTTCTAAACTTCCCATCCAGCTCCTTCCAAAGGAGGAGATGTACACCCCGCCCATCGTGCTGAAGGTGATCGACCACCGTCCGTTCGGCAGGACTCCGGTGGTCGGGCAGTGCACCATCACCAGCTTGGAGCAGTTCAGATGTGACCCATACGTCATCACTGCAGAGGGAGCCATGTCTAACAAAAGTAAGGAGGTATCCATCACACAAATACAATTGAGACAGAAAGACTTGTTCTAATGTTGTTCTCTCACTATTTCCAGTGACTCTGATGGCTTCTCCTTCCGGTCATCTCGCTATTAACATGGAGACCAGACCACTGCTGGAAACTCAGGTAAACTCGACCCCTGAACAACAACATATTCCTTGTCTTTTTTGTTACTAGTTTCTGTAATGTCTTTCCTTTTTGTCACTAAAAAGTACATAATTTGACTCTAGTCAAATTTGACGAACTTGATTACTCTGGCTTACAGTTCATGTACAGCATGTCATCTGCTATCAACAAAATGGCTTCCCCTACATCCCATTTTGTATGTATTGTTACTTATTAGAGCTTTCTAAATTCACACGGCTGGGCACCAATGAAACCGTAAGGCTGAGATCACTTAATCTGCACGAAAAGTGGTTCATAACATCACAATTAATTAATCTAGTCTGAGAATTGTCACAAATGCTGGAATTGTAATTAATTTGTCACTAATTGAATGAGCACATTTAATAATTGTTTCACAGCAGGGGCGTAACATGTACTGCAGGGGTGTCAAACTCAAGGCCCGGGGGCCAAATCCGGCCCGCGACTTCATTTTATGTGGCCCGCAAGAGCTTGCAAAGAATATGATACGTTTATTATATGGTTACATGCCGCTTTACAGAAGCACGTTGCCAATAAACTACATGTCCCACAATGCATCTCATTTTGTGACATGCCTGAAGAGACTTGCAATTATTTGCCCTGGACTTTTGCCTTCAGACGTAGTTAATTACTAAGTTATTACCCTATCCGATAATGATCCAATGCAGAGGAAATCATGTCATATAATACATTATTTTATATATATTATATATTTATATAATCTTAAAGTAAAGTGGCCCTTAGAGAGCAACCGTAATGCTAATGTGGCCCGCGATGAAATTGAGTTTGACACCCCTGCTCTAGATGAGTTGACCATATGTTGAGCATCTTAGCAGTAACCCTGAGTGTGTGTCTGAGCAAAACACTAAAATAAAAACGTCTACGAGACAAGGTATCTCACCAGTAGGCCAATGGAGGTGAGGCTGATGTTGAGCTCCTGGTTCTGGAGGCCGAAGCTGCCGGCTACATCCACTACGATCTGGAGGCACGTGCAAGGCATTGTGGGTAGGAAGTCTGTCACCACCAACTGCAGGCACTGGAAAGCTGTGCGGATTAAGGACTCGCTGAAGGGGAGAAAGAAACAAGGCACGCTTCGGTTGAGGTCAAATTCATGGATTATTCGCAACAGATATTTAGGCTGATTCCCTAGATTTGTCCATCTCTTCCTCCTCCTCTGTTCTCTCACCCTTGATCATTGCGGATGGCCCCGATGACTCCCAGGACGAGGGGCCAGCCGGGCCCCAGGCCGTCTCCCTGGCTCTGCAGGATCTGCAGGACACTCTCCAGCTGTTTCTGCCGGATGTCTGCATGCAGCACGTTGGACAACTCCTTCAGGGGGTTCAGCAACAGGAGCTGCAGTCGCTGGGGGAGAGAGAGAGGGAGATGTTCAAAGATTTACCAGAGATAAAAGAGTCATCTAAAACATTTGATTTAATACAGTTTTGGGGAAACATACAAAGGTTTAAACGGAATAATGAGAGATTGCTCAATGCTGTTGACTGCAAGTTAAGTGTTGATCACTTTTTTGGCAACAGTTCTTTTTTTTCTTTTTTATATTTGTTCTAACACAATGGATTGGTTGCATAAACCCAGTCCTCTGAGTGGCAGGGATGACACACAGACAAGCTAAAAGAGCTACATAAATAAAAGAGTATGGAAAAATAAAATGAAAGCAGAAGCTTGAAAGTGAAGCAAACTAATCCATTTTAATATAAAGTAGTAATTACAGGCATTTTGGTGCCAATATATAAAATACATTTTATAACAGTTAATATACTCAAGGAAAGCCGTCTGGAAACTTAAAGATGGGTATTCAAATATCTTACAACTTTTTTGGGGTGTTTGGTTATTATAAATATTTAACATTAAAAGGTCCCATGTCATGCTTTTCTGGTTATTACCCGTCCCCTTGTTGTTATGAAGGTTTCTCTGCATGTAAACGGTCTGCAGAGTCACAAACCCTCAAAGTACACCCTGTAGGGAGTAAAACTCTAACACAGAAAAGACCTGTCTATGCTGCCCCAGAACGCCTCGTTGGACATTTCTCTTTTTCCATTGTTTGCCTCCTGGGTACAGTGACGTGCCCATACCCAAATGGACCCCAGGCATTGGTCCAAATGGACCAATCCGCGGAGCCGTTACGTTAAGCCGTGTCAAACTCCCAGCCAGGCTGCGGGTGTGTGTGTGTGTGCTCGGGCTGGTTTCGGGCTGGGTTTCGCTGTGTCTCGCAGACGGCCACTGGGCTCACAGGGAGGGGGGCAGGAGCTCCAACAAGGCGTGTAGGACAGAGAGTGAATACACATACTATACAGAGATGCTGTATGAGAAACCAATGTGAGTTTGGAACATTGAACAATGTAAATCTATTCTAGTAGACCTCAACAATGGAATTATGATCAGTAGCCATGACATGGGACCTTTAGATTTAGAAAATGAGTCTGACTCAAATNTTAGCGGGAGTGTGTACGTGTTAGGCGTAATGACGTACAATGGCCTCGACAATTTCTGTAGTCCTATTCAGCCACTTGGTATCAACCATCGTTTTTCAGACACGTAAACTCTTCAAAAATCACCAGTGGGGTCACTGCTGATGTATTTGATGTCGTAGAACAAAACGTGATTTATCTCTTAAATTTGTGTCAACCACAGACCTTATTTCGAGCTATTTTCCAAAACCCTATAGAAAAAATGCATTCCTTTTTAACGAAGGAACCGGAAGTTCTGAGCGGAACATCAGTACAGCCGTATATTTTATATCTATACTAACCAAACTGTACCTACAACTGTTGTTATAGAAGAGTAAGTTATTTTTACCTGTAACAAACTACTACTATTTGATGAAAAATCAAATCATGGTTTGCTATATATATAAATGATATGTTATAGGAGAAAAAAATTCAGGGAAGAAAGGCTACTAAGTATTTCCATCAAACTTTATTTTTAGAAATGTACAAAATGAACATGTCTAAATATACATATGTACACTGTATATCATCCATACCTCCCCTTATAGGCGTTTTCGGTATCTTGCCTATCGCAGCTTTGTAAGCTGCTGCCGGGGCTTTTTAGGACGAGGCATCAGAGTGGTCATCCCGTGTGTGTGTTGTCCGCCAGATACGCCAGGAGTTTCCTGATCTGGCTGGACGAAATCAAATGCAAATCACAAAATATTAGAGAAACTTAGTTGTTTTAGATTCGTTAGCAGTAGTTGTGTGACGAGGATAACTTTGTCACTATGGACTGACGGCTTCGGCCTTGTATATTGCACATGTCTTTTATTTTGAAAAGTGTTCCCCCTCCCGTTCTTTCTGTTACTCCTGATTATGTTCACCTGGTGCCCTGTGTTGTCTCCTCCCCCCCCACCTGTGTCTAATTGCTCCCCCATCACCTGTGTCCTGTTGGTTTGATTAGTGTGGGTGTGTATTTAGGCTCTGTTGCCCTGTCTGTTTGGAGGCTGGTAGTGTGGTGCAAAATCCCTGTGGTTGGTGACGGTGTGCACATGTTCAGCCGGATTGAGGCTGTGAATGATGTGAATCACTTAATAAATGCCCACACCGGGTTGTATTTTTGGACGTTCTGCCTCTGCCTCCTTGCTTGGTCGGGCCGCTCAACGGTCAGCTTCACAAAGTGTATTGCCAATACTCCTTGGTTTCTCGAGTGCTGCATTTGGGTCCTTCATCAGATTGTGACCAAATGTAAGCATACAAGACAAGGCATTGCACATAAGTAGAAATTAAAGGGCAGAAATAAACAATACTAGAATTGAAACATCTCAAAATAGGAATAAAACAGCATTAAAATAGTCGAGAATATACATGTTGAAATACCAATTTACAGTAAACAAAATATTAAGCAGGACAGACATGAAACACAAAGAAAATACATCCAGTTTCTTACATTATTTTTAACTGAGAATCAATTGGCATTTTTTTAAGGTATAATTTAACTGATTCAGATTTTAGAAAGGAGGGAAATCTACATGTTGGTATCTCAATGTCAATCTTTATTTATTTGTATAGCACATTTAATACAACCTCAGTTGACCAAAGTGCTGTACAGGGAACAAACACAATATAAGAATAACACAATGGGAGTAAAATAATAAAACAATAATTAAAAACATATTGAAATGTGAAAATCTCATGTTCAACTAGTTTTAAAAGCCAGTGCAAATAGGCGAGTTTTTAGCAGAGATTTAAACAGTTCTATAGAAATTGTATGATGAATGTAATAAGAAAAACATTCTTACATATATATTGAGTTTAAGATATTTGCGTAAACATGTGTAATTACTGTATACCGTGTGTGAAGACAGTAGAAATCTGGCAGAGAGGTGAAGTCTGCTCATGGGAAAGTTGAAGGAAAGTCTTTTAACCAATGACCTTGATGATGTCAAGATACAAACACCATGCCAGGGTGTCCATGGCAACTCAGGGTCAACAACAGTGGTGATAAAGAAGAGGAAACAGGATGATAGAACGGTCGATATATCTGTCGTTGGGTCGTACCGTAGCAGTGATCACATTAATGACACGCAACAACCGTCTTTGCCCAGAACCATCCTGAGAAAAAGGGTTTTTAATAGCAGTGTCCTCACCTACTTAGGAAAAGGTCACAGACATAATTAATCCTGTGTCTCCATTCAAACACTTCCCTGTAAAGGCATGCGCACTGTGTGAATGTCGACCAAGAAGTGTCGTCTCAAATCCAACATGGCTGCTGTGATGAGGAATTATATAGCTAACAGCGACAATATCAATTGCAGTAACAAATCATTACAGACGGCCTAATTATTCCAATGGACCTAATGGTTGCTGTGTTTATGAAATAGTAGTTATGTACGGTATATCATATCCTGCTTTTAATTTAATTGACTGTAAATTGGTATTTCTACATGTATATTTTCGACTTTTTTAATTCAGTTGTATTTCTATTTTGAGATGTTGACATTTTAGAATTGTTTATTCGTGCGATGCCTTGTCTTTTATGCTGCTGCATCTCAAACATTTTCCAAATTGGGATCAATAAAGTACACCTTATCTCATCCTTACCTTATCTTAAAACGTTGAGTTGTATAGTGCATTGCTCACTAATCAAACTGCTAAATCCGAAAAAGGTAAATCTATTATTTAATCCAAAATAGGTACTTTTCTGGGTTTACAAATGTTGGTTTAACACAGGACACGAATAGCCAACTCCTCTGCAATGTTCCAGAGTTCTTTTGACTCCCAACCTCCTACCAACTTCAGTGGATTTTGGTTAGACATGCGATGCATCAAAAAGCTGGACCAAAAGTAATTGTGAGGAGATCAATGAAATATTTTAGTGAAGAGTCATTTATACAGGATGTTCAAAAGATATGTTGGAAACATGTTTTTGAGAAAGTCGATCCAGATGATGCTCTTGATGTCTTTAATTTGTTATTTATGCAGGTGATTGATAAACATGCTCCACTTAGAAAACAGACTGTAAGGAACTTTAGAGCACCCTGGTTAGATGAGGAATCAAGGGATCTAATGAAACAAAGAGATGATGCAAAAAATGTAGCTCTCTCATCAAGTTATGAGTCAGATGGGCAAATTTATAGAAGGTTAAGGAATTATGTTACAGCATTAAATAAAAAGAAAAAACAGTTGTATTATGGAAATAAAATTAAAGAGATAAAGGATGACAAGAAAAAACTGTGGAGTTTAGTGAATGGCATGATGGGCCGTAAGCCGAAATCCACCTCAACATATCTTGAGGATGGGACATTTTTGACAAAACCAGTACAAATTGCTAATCATCTGAATGATTATTTTCTTGATAAAGTAAAAAATTTGAGGAGAAATATGAATCAAACTATAAATAGTAACTCCACATTTCTAATAAAGGATTTAATTATGAAAAATAAGAAGTGTACATTTAAAATAGAAAAAGTGACAATTACAGATGTTGAATGTCTACTAGGTAAATGTAATGATAAACCACCAGGAGTGGATAATTTAGTTGGTACATTTCTTAGATATGTTGCTAATTTTGTTGCAGAGCCTATCTGTCATATTATACATTTGAGTATTGATAAATGTATTTGCCCACAGGCATGGAAAATAGCAAAAATTATTCCACTTGCAAAAAATCCAGCTGGACCATTTTCTGGTACAAATAGCCATCCAATAAGTTTATTACCAGCATTAGCAAAGATAATGGAGAGAATAATTTTCAATCAAATACAAAAATACTTTGAAGGTAACAAACTTAATACTGTGTATCAACATGCTTACAGACCTGGCCATTCCACATGCACCGCTTTAACACAAATGACAGATGACTGGAAGGGCGAACTAGATAATAGGAAGTTAGTGGGTGCAGTACTACTTGATTTTAGTTCTGCTTTTGATGTCATTGACCATTCTTTGTTGTTACACAAGCTGGAACAATATGGTTTTAATTTTGAAACGCTGAGGTGGTTAGAAAGTTACCTGACAAATCGAAGTCAAACTGTTTTTTTTAATGGAAGTCTCTCAAAGATGAAAACAGTCACTTGTGGAGTACCTCAGGGTAGTTGTTTGGGACCACATTTATTTTCTATTTTTTACAAATGACCTAGAGTACCATTAGTGTTAGAAAAAGCTAAAATTGTAATGTATGCAGATGACTCAACAATATATTATGCAGCATCAACTACAAGAGAGTTGACAAATGTTATGAATAAAGATCTACTACTGATATCAGAGTGGGTCATAAATAATAAGTTGGTACTTAATGCGGGAAAAACAAAATCGTTATTAATAGGATCAAATCATCAGTTAAAAGGTGAACCAAAATTGCAACTACATTTAAACCATATTGAAATTGAACAGGTCAAGGAGACAAAATTGCTAGGTATAACCCTGGATCATAAATTATCTTGGTCTAAACAAATAGATAATGTTGTATGTAAAATGGGAAGGGGTGTGTCAGTTGTAAAAATAATTGTAAAATATTTGCCTATGGATGTCAGTAGACAAGTTTTGGATGCTTTGGTTCTGTCGCAGCTTGATTATTGTTTGGTTATATGGTCTAGTGCTGCTGAAAAAGATTTTAACAAACTACAAGTAGCACAAAATAAGGCAGCACGATGTGCACTGCAGTGCTCCTACAGAACCAGAGTCACTGAAATGCTGGAGACATTGAAATGGTTAACTGTCAGACAGAGGTCAACTTATATTTTATTACATTGTCAGAAATATTACAGTGACTCACTCACCAGATATATTATCACAAAGGTTTATAGCGCAATATGCACAACATAACTATCAAACACGACATACAATAGAAGGAAGGTTTGTAAAAAATATAAATCAAATATGGGACAGAAAACAGTCATGTACAGA
This sequence comes from Notothenia coriiceps, assembly GCF_000735185.1. Taxonomy (NCBI): domain Eukaryota; kingdom Metazoa; phylum Chordata; class Actinopteri; order Perciformes; family Nototheniidae; genus Notothenia; species Notothenia coriiceps. The sequence goes on along the minus strand of NW_011345600.1, from coordinate 304,398 downwards.
GCCATGATCAGCTGGAACTCTTTACCGGTTCACATCATTCAGGAACATTCTCAAGTACATTTCAAAAGGTTGCTTAAAAAATTATTTAAGTATTATAAAGTAAATTTGAACTGTGCCTGTGGCTATGTATGCATATATTATGATGTAAACTTATTTGTATTTACTTTTGTTTGGCCTTAGGATGGCGATAATTGGATGACCATTTTAGTTTTCACTTCATTTCACTGTAAATTGCATGCAATTATGAGCTGTTTTGTTTTGTTTTAATTTTGTTGTATGTATGTTTATATATGTTTTGAGTGTGTGAGGACCCCAGGAAGAATAGCCAATGCTCATGCTAGTGCTAATGGGGATCCTAATAAAGACAAATAAAGACAAGACAATACGAATGTTAAAAAATTATTTAAGTATTATAAAGTACATTTGAACTGTGCCTGTGGCTATGTATGCATATATTATGATGTAAACTTATTTGTATTTACTTTTGTTTGGCCTTAGGATGGCGATAATTGGATGACCATTTTAGTTTTCACTTAATTTCACTGTAAATTTCATGCAATTATGAGCTGTTTTGTTTTGTTTTAATTTTGTTGTATGTATGTTTATGTATGTTTTGAGTGTGTGAGGACCCCAGGAAGAATAGCCAATGCTCATGCTAGTGCTAATGGGGATCCTAATAAAGACAAAGACAAGACAATATGTAACATGTAGCGTTAGCATGCTAACAGCTACTATGCAGTGCTGGGGCTGACAAAGCGCAAACCTGATGGCAAGCTAAGTCACGAAAGTTGAGCAAAGTCTGAAAAAATAGAGCAGAGCGGTGACGGTGTAATAATGCACCATCAGCACCCAAATGGCCATTTTCTTTATCCCATCACTCATGTTGTGTTCTGTGTCGTTACAGTTCCTTCTGCCAGTCATACGACATGAAGCAGCACTCCACGAAGGTTTTCAGAGACATCGTCAACGCTCTAGGATCCTTCATCCAGTCCCTCTTCATCCTCCCTAACCTGGGCAACAACGCTGCTCTTAGCGCACCTGCTGGTCAGTACACTGATTTTTAAGACTAACTAAACCCTCGTTTTGAGCTCTGGAAGGCTGTGGTAAAGTATTTTATTCAACAAATGTGGTTCCTTGAGCGTGGAGACATAGGAAAGACAACACACAACTTTTCTTTGTGTCGATTAAGGTCTGTAGATGTTTCAATTAAACCTGTAAGTCAGATTAAGAGGCATTGTACATGAATTCTTAAACAAATAACTTCAGAAAGTAACATTTAAATCAATACACATGATGTACAAGTTATCATGGGAATGTCATGGATATTTGGTAGCAAGTGTCCTCGTATATCTCTTTTCCTTTATTCCCTGTTGTCTTTCTCTCGAGGGGGCTCAGGTTCGGGGGCCCAGGGTTCATCACAGGGGGGTATGGGCCCAGGAGGGATCAACAGCAACCAGACCACGCAGGCTGCGTTTGAATACCGCGGCACCTGGATCCCACTCATGACTGTTAGCGTCCAGGGCAGCGCCAAAGCCACCTAGTAAGTACTGTTTCTACAAAGACTCAAGAAGTTCACCTTTCTGACTCCCTTTATCTCTTTCCATTCACATGTACACAAATGTAATTCCTTGCAGAGAACAAGCGTAGGGAAACTATCTTGGTTCTGCCTAAAGCCTGTACCATCTCTATTAAATTAGCTGTATCCTGCAAGCGGTGATAAACGATTCCGTGTTAAACAACAGGGGATCAGTGTAGGGCAGAGATCAAAGGCTTAAACCTGCTTGAGGAGTTGAAATGCTTTTGTTGTGCGCCATCGGTGTTTGTAGGGTAATACCGGGAATTGCATTAGCCAGAGGCCTTCCTGTCGCAAAGAGAGTCTAAATTGGTGTCTATTTGCTGTAATTAGGATTCTTGCTGGTGGTTTTTTGAGGCTGTTTCTTAGTATGAGGGAGAGTAAGGCACACACCTTTTTGTAACATTTGTTTGGGCTTATGCACAGACGAATCAGAACAGAAGAATCAGAAACAAGTTTATTGTCAAGTAGGTTTACAAGGAATTTGCTTTGGGGTGTATTTTGCATAAATAAACACAGTTAGAGAAGATACATTGTAAGAAAAGGACCAATACAGAGACTAAGCACAGTATTATAGGGCATAGTATTCTGAAAAATAAAATATGTGCAGTTTTGGGATGTAAGGTGCATGGTAATAAGAAGTCTGAATACTCAGGATAACTGATGTTAATTGATGTTAAAAGTAGTTTGTGTATAGGGAGGCGTTATGCCATGATATGACCCTCAAAGAAAAATGTATACTTTTATGTATTTTTGCTTCCTGTGTATTGTCAAACTTTATATACAACAGTTGATATGCACATTATATTATTGAGTCACCTTGCACTGCCTCTAATTACAAGGTGCAATATATTCAAATATGCCCTACCTTGCTTGAACATGCAAACATTTACATTTACGGAAAGACTTCTAGACAGTATTGAGTTCAGGATATGATCTTTATCTAATTTGCTCCGTCTAGTCTGGAGATGCTGGACAAGGTGGAGCCCCCGTCGATCCCCGAGGGCTACGCCATGTCGGTGGCCTTCAGCGCCCTGCTGGACCTGGTGAGGGGCATCACCTCCATGATCGAGAGGGAGCTGGCCGTGGAGGAGGGGACCGCTGCTGAGTTCAGGGAAACTCATCCTGGTCAGCAGTGGCAGCCACAACCCGGTGAGAATGTTTTACTGCGTCATGGCCAAACCCAAGGGGATTGTGGGTGGAAGCACTTCCATGACCCCTGGTGGCCAGTATGTCTTCTTTTCCAATAAGAGATCAAAATGGAGGCATGTTTCTTTTCCCAGGTGATAATGGACTGTAAATGAGTTCTGGATTCTATATTTTTTCTTCAAGTTATTCAATTTTAAAACAGAGAATTCATACAGACAAGCTACAAGAAAGCAGAGTTAGTTGAAGCAGGCGGGTAGAAAATAGAGGAATCAACATCTGACATTTAAAAATAACTACAAACTCCATAATAAAGAAGCTCAGTAACAAAACAATAATATTTCAAGTCTCAAGGTAGGACTCTTCAAAGTCACCTTCAAAGGCAACATAATACCAGAAAAGTCATAGAAGTTAAAATACAGTTCACAATACAATCAACCATAACATCATTTTAAAAGATAATCAAACATTTTTAAGGTCATATTACATATTTTAGGAATACTGTTAAACTCACACATGCTTTGTGTTTTTGTCGCAGGAGCCCATCAGGTGTGGGAGGAGATGGTCAGCGCCTGCTGGTGCGGTCTCCTCGCTGCTCTGTCTCTGCTGCTAGACGCCAGGTAACTGGACTCTCTACTCTCTGTTTCTGACCAAACTGCTTTATTAAAGTCATAGCGTATGTCCACTTGGGAACCAAAGGGAAATAATGAAATGTCTCTTAGGAAAACCTCAATATACGGAAAAAGAAACCATTCATTTGTGTGCTTAGTTTAAAACAAACATGGACACATTGATTTCTTTGTGCAGTATTTGAAAGTTATTTTTAGCAATGCAATTCAGAGGAAACAGTCTTATAGGCTGTTCCGTAGTGGTTTTAGTCAGATACTCGCATTTTTACAAGCAACTTGAATGCTAAGTACTCTTCAAGCCAAGCATGCTTTAGTCTTACTGCATCACACACTTACTGCTTCTATTCTCCAGAGGTGTCGTCCTCTTATAACAAATTCAATCATTGCAATCACCCTTGATCAGAGGATGCGTTAACCGAATATTTTCTTCCCCCCGTTGACAGTTAACGAGCATGCTCTCCCCCCCCCCCTCGTCAGGGTTGTGTAAAGGCCAACGGGTAATTCTGGATTTTGACGGAAATGTTACGATCCTGTCTGTCAAAATGACGGGCAGCAAAAAAGTCTAGCGCAACCTCTTCCCTTGATGGAATTGTATCCATTACATGCAAACACATAACAGAACAGCTTTTAACAGCACACATTTTTCACTTCGTCTGCATTTCTGTCTCCTCCTGTCCCGTCCTGTCAGCACTGATGAGACGGCCACAGAGAACATCCTGAAGGCAGAGCTGACGGTGGCCTCGCTGTGTGGGCGCCTGGGCCTGGTGACGCCCCGCGACGCCTTCATCACCGCCATCTGCAAGGCCTCTCTGCCGCCACACTACACCCTGACTGTCCTGAACAGCAACACCGCCAGCCTCACCGGCAAATGTAAATATCTTTCCTTATTAAACCATCCAAAACTACATAGAACACCAAGTAGACCCTGGCTTTCATTGCTAATTGCCTGTACACAAACATACCTGAATTACCTTGATAACACTGCAAACCATTTGGGACTGGTATGCACGTTTGTATTCCTGATTTGCTTAATTGTACCACACACATCCTAAAGTCCCCTTTCCGACCCTGAGGATGTCCTCTGGTCATGTGTGTTTGTTACTCTAATGAGCTTTTCTCATCTCCCATACGGTGAGACGCGCATGCTGCTAAACTGAGCTTAACATGTGAAATGATGGCAGTCTGCCGCCGGTCCCTGTTGCCCCGCTCTTATTGCATTAATCCATAACTTTTTTAACTGCGGGCTCTAATTAGTAACGTGTCTGGGGAATGTAGACGTACACTCACACAGCTGCTCTCACACCAACCGCTCAGACACTCAGACGGTATTTGCATATTAGCTTGTAGAGATAAAGTCGGAAAATTGGGTCTCAAATAACGATGCTTTGGAGTTAATTAGGAAAGCTTTTCTTGCATGTCGTGAGCTTGTTACAAAACATGTTTGTGTGCATTACTGACTCTCATGGCAAGACCTCCTGTGTGTGTTTCCACATGTCTGCGTGTCTTCTCCACAGCGTACTCCATCCTGGGCCAGACTGTGCAGATCATCAGTCCCTCCAGTGAATCTCATCAGCAGGTGGTGGCTGTCGGGCAGCCCCTCGCCTCCCAGCCCCAGGGCACTGTGGTGGTAAGGAAAAACAAACACAATTACGAAGAGGCTATGGTTACACTAAGTATTATTATAATTGAATAAAGCTTGCGACCATTTTATATAACCAGACAAATTATACAACACTTTTTCAGAAAAATATTAACAGCTGCAAAAACAAAGCAAACTGTTTGGGAAGATACATTCCCTGATAAGGGAGTCCTGAGTATCAAAGTTTCATTATTTATTATATACAACGTCTGATGTGTAGCAACGGCCACATTAAACTGTTAATAGTTCAGGTAAGGGACAACTGTTAAGAACATAGGCAGATCAGGCAAGTATGTGCATCAAATTTCCCTTGAGGGAAATAACATTTGAACATACATGAGCAGTAACCTTGACCCTAACCTGAAACCAATATGCTGTAATTAGAGATATCCCCATGGTAATAATAAAACTAGGAGGTTTTTTTTATTGTATTTATGGTCAAAGCTCTTACATTACTATGTGTGCGTCCCACTTTCTTTTGTTACCATAGTCGGATGGCTGTGTTTCTTTTATGGTACTTACAGATTTGAGTTTTAGTAATACCTTACGTTTGAGTTTCTTCTGCTATTTCTCTTAGTGTGATTAAGCTAACGCCATGACGACGCGTATTACAATCTGCTATAATATGACTGTCTGTCCCTCTGTCAGCTCACTTCAAAGAACCTGCAGTGCATGCGGACCCTGCTGAACCTGGCCCACTGCCACGGGGCCGTGCTGGGCACCTCCTGGCAGCTGGTGCTGGCTACACTGCAGGTACTTCTACCACCTCATACCACACGTTAACACCTAACCAACCACACACACGCACACGAACACGCACACGCACATGCGCACACACACGCTTTTCTAATCAGACAAGACAGTCCACGTTCTCTCCCTCCCTCTCACACACATACGTGCATTTACAATTCCCCCACTTCTCTAATAAAGCATATTTACATTTGAACATGCATAAATGTTTGCTTGCTCTTCCTATTAGAAAACACATGACCTGCTAAGAATACATCTTATAGACTAAACTATAAAAATATGTCTTTTTTTTGTGCTTTTTTAGTAACGGGAGATGATGTAGAGTTTAATTGAATAATTTCCATTTCTTCTTATTTAGGTTGAACATTTGATTTTAATACATGTGTCTTCAAGTATGTCTGTGTACATTTAATGACCTTATCTGTGAATGTAAGTGTAGTTTCTCCTCTTTTCAACTCTAATTCACCTTCTCACTTCTCTCCCAGCACTTAGTGTGGATCCTGGGTCTGAAGCCGGGGCCGGGCGGGGTCCTGAAGCCTGGCCGAGCTGTGGAGGGACCCAGCACAGTGAGTCTTTTTAGGGAGTGTGTGTTTGGTCTGCATGACACTGTTTGTTTTCCACCTCGTTGTTAAAGGTTGTGATCTAACTGGCTGTGTGTGTGTGTGTCATTAAACTGAAGGTGCTAACCACAGCCGTGATGACAGACCTGCCCTTCATCGCCAACATCCTGTCCAGACTGTTTGAGAGCTCTCAGTGAGTAAACTTCAATGAAATACAATTACCGTACATTAACTCAAATTACTTGTCCAATATATGCTGCTAACGGTCAATATGGCTACATTTTTTGCTTAGAACTAATAATAACCAAAAGGACATACATATGTTTTTTTGTGTCTATGAAATGAAACAATTAAAAAGCATTATGTGTTTTTATTATGTGATTAGGTACCTGGATGATGTGTCCCTTCATCACCTTATCAACGCTCTGTGTTCCCTCTCACTGGAGGCGATGGAAATGGCTTCTGGAAACAACAAGGTCAATATTTCTATAATGTTTTACTCTATAACTTGGTTGGTGGATGTTTTGGATATGTCATTTTTTTGTTTTGGTTAAAATATCAACTGTAGGCTAAGAATAACACTTCTTCATACAATTGTACAAGAAATGGATGTTGTCTTGCCTCTCTATCATAGGTATCCGTTCCTATGCCTTTGATCAGTAAGCTCAGGGTATAATGTGAGAAGTCTTTATAAATGGTTTCTATTTTCTTTGTTCCAGGAGCCCTCTCTGTTTGCTGTGGCCAAGCTGCTGGAGACCGGCCTGGTCAACATGGATCGTATAGAGATCCTGTGGAGACCCCTCACCGGCCACCTGTTGGAGGTAACATTTATTTACAGCTACATCCCATAATGTGCAGAGCCTATGTCAACACAGTGTATTAAAACCCTGTTAAGACCTAGTTTCATAAATCTGTTGAAATGATGTCAACAGACCTCGTACAGAAATAGCTGTGTTTATTTGACCGGTTACACTTTGATCCGACTTCATTTCCATTGGTCAAATAAGCGCAGAAGGAATTTGTCCAGTAAGCAGTTTGTGTACATTTGGTAACAGTGATTGTCACTTTTTCCAGTGATGATGATGTCACTGTAATTTGGAGCCAAACTCTATAATAAAAATGGAAGCTAAAACCTAAAAGAATGTCAAAATTGCCCCCTTCTACCCGGTTGGTCACTTACCCGGGACCAAAGCTCTAATAATGAACGTTTTTCCATGGAGTCTGGGGCACACGTGTGGCGGGGTACAGTCACGAAGGAGAAAACTAGTTTAATGAGCTAGAGAGGGGCTGACAGTTTGTAAAAAGTAATCCAGAGTTTGATCAAATCAGAGGGATGGGCTGAATAATGTCCAGTGTATGTAAAATGATGCTTTTTCTCTTTGTGTCTACACATCTGTTTTAAGGCAGTACCAAGTTGAGCTAATTTTTGTTAGAGCATATCTCTGATTTTGGAAATTCAAATAATAAAGGAATATTATTCGCAGCATATTTGAGACAGTACATGGGACATAGCTTTTTGTTTGTGGCACAGGAATATCTAAGAAAGGAGGGAAAGAGAGCCCCATGCGTATTTTCCCTGATGAAGCAACATGAGTACAGAATGCTTTCAAATCAACTTGCTTTTTTAATGTAAGAATATATTGGACACAAATTTGGATTTAAAACATATGGAGTCAACCGTGTTGTTTGTAAAGTGTTATTCATAGAAGTGGATTTAACTTGAGTTTACATTTCACTACTCACTGTGGGTATTGGCACACGTCTTCAAATCTGTGGAATCTCATTGTTATGTGTGGAAAGGTGTTAAGAGGTTTTCTTCACATTTACTCTGTCTATCTCCCCTCTCTTTTTTGCACTCCTGTCTGTTTTGCAGAAGGTAAGCTGAGATTCCCTCCTCTATAATCTTTGGCTTTCCAATCTCCTTTTTCCCCGATATTTCCTCTCAGTCTGGCTTCCACACGTTGGAGTCGACATGTGTCCACAGTGCATTTGCTCCGCTTCCTGTGTTTGACCTTGCATTCTTGTGCGCAATTTCCAACGTGAAGCTCTGATTTGTCACAGACTCTGAATCTGACGCAGCTCCTGCCAGTATGTTCTTAATGCTCCGATAAAACGCTGCCTATCTTTCTTTGCAGACTTCAAATTCAAATGCAGCTTCTATATTTGAATTGAAATGTGAAAATGATATCAGGTTTATTGTGTCTTGATTAAAAGATGTATACTAAAGATTAGAATGCAATCATAGATACACATGGGCCATCTAGACTCTGCAGGGGAACAGGTACTTAACAGTCTGTCTTTGTTCCCCTAAGCAAAACAGAGATTTGATTCTCTTAGGAATTGTAAGTCTGATGCTATAAACTAGGGTTCTTACGGTCATTCAAAACCTGGAAAGTCATGGAAATTCAAAATGCTGATTCCAGGCCCTGGAAAAGTTATGGAAAACAATATTTTTCCCCAAGTTTTTGAAAAGTCATGGAAATTTAACTAAAGTTGCATCAAATATAATTTATATTTTATCTAATCGCCGAAATAGTAATACTATAACTTTAATAAATACTGTATGGTATAGTAATGAAACGTAAAATGGCATTTAACTGACTGTGGTATTTTGCTGGTGAGAGATTTGAGTTGCCTTAGCCTGTAGAAGCTAGTAAGCCTACTTTTAGACAGGCACAACATGTTTCATATGCAGACCTTATTTCCCTGTTCCATGTTAAAATAAACCATTTTCAGTGATACCGCTGAGAAAGAGTAATTTTTTTGGTCATGGAAAATTAGATAAAGGTCCTGGAGAAGTCATGGAAAATCATTGGTGAAAAAGTGTATGAACTCTGTATAAAAGTAAACCTCCCTATACAGCAAAGATGATTCATTTGGATCACAGATGAAGTTAAAATCTTAAAAAGAAAATAGTTTTGATATTACATTTGTGTACCTTTCTCTAGTGAGTCTGGCCTCTCCATGTGTATCTATATAAATCTGCCACAGCATATCTTGTGATCACAGGGGATCCCAGTCTTTACCACACAGACCCTGCTGCACAGTATGTCGCCCAATTGTTTCACCCTCACCCACTGCTGGGTAAAACACTGTTCTCTGCATCAAATCTATCAATGTGCGCATGTGTCTGCATTTGTGTGTCTTTGTGTTGTGTCCTGCAGGTCTGCCAGCACACAAACTCCAGGATGAGAGAGTGGGGGGCCGAGGCGTTGACGGCGCTCATCAAGGCTGGCCTGGCCTACAAACACGACCCTCCCCTCGCCCAAAATCAGGTACATTACACATTGTCGTGTCAAATGATCGTATAATCATTTAAAACATATAGTCTTATACTCTGATTGCCTTTTACACTGTTAGATTGTATTTGTAGTCTTATGTGTTTAACAGAGACATACTGTATGTTGAGGGTTGACATTGCAGGAGGGCAAAAGGAAGTGTAAAAAGGGGGATATGCAAATGGTTAAGGACGAGGGGTTTTATGGTTTAATGGTGGGGATGTTTAGATGATGCCTAAGGGAATTTAAGGGTGGGACCAGTTGGCTATTCTCATTACTATATAGCGTGACTGTACGCTGTGTTCTGGGTGCAGAACTTCTCTATCCTCTGAGGAGGAAGTAGCTCTGTTCCTACATTCGGGATTTCACTTGTTTATTGATTTTCTTTATTACTTTATTAAATATAACAAAAGACAAACTTTGTCCACAAATTATTTATCAGTTTCTCTTAAGAATGTCCTCCACACACATCAGCAGAGCAAACTAATGCAGACAGAAACTTGCTTTATGAAGTTATATGTATCAACGTTGAGGACAAACTGAACTAAACATCTTCCAGGTCACCTCTCTGCTCTTAGCCCTTATCCATAATATGAACAGTGTAGGGAGTATTTTATAAAATGGGTGTATTTTCTTTGGGTTTCAGTCAAATGCTGACATTTGAGAAATCTCTCCCACTGTCACAGTTTGTGTCAGGATAGATAAGAGACTGCCAAATGCTTAAAGTGTGGGAAACAGAAATGTCACGGTCACTCTCTCTTGTCACTCACAAACGCAGACTGTGACCTTCACCTACTCAGACAGATAAAGGGAACGGCGCAGAGCTTATCTGAAAGAGGGCAGGAGAACTGTGTGGAGGTTAATGGAAACAGCACAGAGCCATACCAGCAATGACTGCAGTGTGGGAAATGCACAATACAATCACTTCTTCAATGCCTTTCGTGCAGTATGCCCACGACTCTACTAATGTTAAATAATGCATCTATTCCAAAAAAGGTAGAAAAAGAGAGATTTGAGTCAGACTCATTTTCTAAATCTAAAGGTCCCATGTCATGGCTACTGATCATAATTCCATTGTTGAGGTCTACTAGAATAGATTTACATTGTTCAATGTTCCAAACTCACATTGGTTTCTCATACAGCATCTCTGTATAGTATGTGTATTCACTCTCTGTCCTACACGCCTTGTTGGAGCTCCTCCCCCCCCCCTTCCCTATGAGCCCACTGTGCTCTGATGTGTGATTATGTGTTACAATGGCGTTTGTTAGCAACCAGAAATGAGAAACAGATGAGAATGCTGCGTGGGGTTTGGGTGCCGTGTTGGCGAGACGTTGCAGAGCTCGCTGCTCCGCCCTTGGAGACTCGAGGAGCCGACAGTGTGAGCTGGATTACTGGTGTCGTTTCCTGGTTGCTGCTTGGGGTCTGCGAGAAAGCGAGACACGGCGAAACTCAGCCCGAACTCAGCCTGAGCACACACACGTGAGTGTGTGGCGAACTGTGAGTGGAGATCCACACAGCTGCGGCTGAGTGTGCTGGCGAAACTCCGNGGCTTTTTAGGACGAGGCATCAGAGTGGTCATCCCGTGTGTGTGTTGTCCGCCAGATACGCCAGGAGTTTCCTGATCTGGCTGGACGAAATCAAATGCATTGCATTTGATTTCGTCCAGCCAGATCAGGAAACTCCTGGCGTATCTGGCGGACAACACACACACGGGATGACCACTCTGATGCCTCGTCCTAAAAAGCCCCGGCAGCAGCTTACAAAGCTGTGATAGGCAAGATGCCGAAAACGCCTATAAGGGGAGGAATGGATGATATACAGTGTATATATGTATATTTACTAGGGCTGTCAGTCGATTAAAATATGTAATCGTGATTAATCGCACATTTTTTATCTGTTCTAAATGTACCTTAGAGGGATATTTTTCAAGTTTTTAATACTCTTATCAACATATGAGTGGAACAAATGTGCTTTATGCAAATGTTTTGTTTATTATCATTTGAAAAATGA
>NW_011345600.1:261708-292773 GCF_000735185.1 Notothenia coriiceps | reverse complement strand
CATGGAATTGATTTTTTAAGATTGACAAACATCATATATGTAATTCGTGGCACAATTCAAACGGGATCGAAAGATATGTTTTCTCTCTCCATTGACTTCAATACATAATTTTCCGAAATAAGGTCCCGTGGACCGGAAGTTGATGGGCGTGACTTCGCCGTGTTCACATAAAAGGGGCGGGGTTAGCAAGCATTCGACCAATCACAAACATGGAGAAGCGCACTGACAGCACAGCGTCATACTTCCTGAATGAAAAGTCAACTATAATATTAGACAAATATGAAGAAGTTAAACTTTAAACATCCATGACTTAAACACTTTATCCAGGATCAAAGCCACATAGCTGCACCTGAAGGTGAATACAGCTGGTAAAAGAAAAAGTGTTTGAATGCGTACATTAACAGGTTTATGATATCACTGCCCCGTCTAAGACACGAGTGGATCTGACTTTAATTACATTTGTCTCGAGTGTTTCGTCAACTTAATGTCTTGCTTAAAATAATACTTCTGCATACAGTATGTAACACTGTGAGTGTTGCACAGCCAGATACGACTCAGCTGACTCAGATAAGGAAATATATGATACATTATGATGTGATATGCCGCGGACTGTACTTAATGTTACTTTGATCCGGTTACTTATGTTGTGGCAGATATTTAAGTAAACTTTCTTAACACTAATGTTATAATAGTCAGATTGCTCTGAAGATGGGAGGTGATATTCTATTAATGTTCACGTTACGTGCTGAACAAGCTGTTTTTAAACTGTTATCGAAGTATAAAATGGCTACTTGTGAAAGTATCAGATTCTTCGCAGAAGTTGTCTCTACACACACTCCATTTTTTGCGAATCTGAGTGCAATCCATGACCAACGAACGGAGAAAGAAGTGACGGCTAAAATATCCTTTATTCTGGATTTCCGTTTCTGGATATCTGCAGGCAACACCAGAAAACCCAAAACATTGACCATTGCCACCGGACGCTAAATTATCATAATAGACGGATAGCAGATGGGTTCCGATATCGATCTACTCCTGACTTAATTGACGAGTAGATGGCTCATCTCATCTTGCATATAATGTAACTTTCCACCCCACAACTACGGGGTGTTCATCGCAGGGGACTTGTGTTCAGAAATATTAAGTAAAACTTCCGGCCTTGTAATGTCTGAAAGCTTGAATTCTTAATTATTGGGCCTCTGAATGGATGACTTTGTCTCACCTATAAGAAACATATCAACACATCCTCTATAAGGAAATGGAGATATCCCAAACACTTGTGATTGACTTGAAATTTACTAGTCAAGATTTTGAGACCTGATCAAATTCGATTTTGTATTCTGACAAATCATATCACCACAGTCCGACTAGCTCAATTTGTAACACACAGCCTCACTTGCAAAGCTCATTGTATTAACTTTGTTGAGACTATTCATCTTGACATTTACAAAAAAAAAAACATGTATTTATTCTGTTTCTTCTCAAAAGCTCTTGAGTAAGCTGAAATCCTTTGAAAGTGTTGTCAGAGTGCTGATTGCCAGACGCCTCAAACATTTTAAATAAGTGCTGCTCATTGACATTCAACATGCTGTTACCTAGCGATGCAGCAGTAATTGTCAGTGTGATTAGGTTACTTCAAAGATTAGCATTATATTGTTGGTGCACATTGTATTCTTCTATAGCTCTGCACAAGGACATAATAGCCAGTTTTCAGACAAGCTTTCTCTCACAAAAGAAAATGCTCTACGTCACTCAGTTCGATGTGCACTCAAGAGAAAATAGGACTGACTGAAAAAGGTAGATAAAATAAGGAAAATAAAGAGGTTTCCTATGCGTGGGTACTGCATCTCCGCGCTCAGAATACAAACAGTAGGTATCTTTTCAATGAATCAGAGAGCAGGCTGGAAAATCCAGATGAAAGCCACAATCGTTTTGATGTTGTAATCTATTCAATACATTTCAGTTGTAGGCTATACAGAATAGCAATGATGTAGCCTAAAGGGTGAAAAAATAATAGATGGGGCAAAGTCGCTGTTTTGTAAGTCACAAATTACAATGAAGTCTTGGTTCTAAATTCCGAAGTCCACACATACAAGATTGTAATAAGTCAAGTTCTGAACCAAACCCATGACCACATGTAATATTGTGAAGCTGACCGTTGAGCGGCCCAACCAAGCAAGGAGGCAGATGCAGAACGTCCAAAAATACAACCCGGTGTGGGCATTTATTAAGTCATACACATCATTCACAGCCTCAATCCGGTTGAACATGTGCACACCGTCACCAACCACATGGATTTTGCACCACACGACCAGCCTCCAAACAGACAGGGCAACAGAGCCTAAATACACACCCACACTAATCAAACCAACAGGACACAGGTGAGGGGGGAGCAATTAGACACAGGTGGGGGGGGGAGGAGACAACACAGGGCACCAGGTGAACATAATCAGGAGTAACAGAAAGAACGGGAGGGGGAACACTTTTCAAATGTGCAATATACAAGGCCCGAAGCCGTCAGTCCAGTGACGAAGTTACCTTCGTCACAAATACCCATTCTTCTATTGTTTTTACAGACTAACAGTGATTATAATATTACAGAGGACATATTATGCTCATTTTCAGGTTCATATTTGTATTTTGTTCCTCTACGGAGACATGTTGTTATGCTTTAATGTTCAAAAAAGGTCTTTATTATTCTCATTATGCCTGTGCATCTGTTTTTTCATCCTCTGTCTGAAACCAGAGCCCAGTCTGCTCTGACTGGTTAGCTGGCCTGCTCTGTTGTGACTGGTGAACCACGTATAGATGTCCCGCCCCTTAACCTCATGTACAATGGGTTGGAAACAATAGATAAAAGAAGCACAGTTGTTATATAGTGATGTCATTATGAAACCGAAGTAAACAATGGAGTCTAATGGAGGCGTTTCAGGGGGAGTGTGTGGGAGAGAAACTCTGGAGGGAACTTTGGGATTTTAGCATTTGCACATCATGGACCAAAATCTATACAACACACTGAAGGAAAGGGAGAACCACACAAAGCATAAAAAGGGCCTCTTGAAAATAGTACTGGAGAAAATAAATATTAAAAACAATGTGTTTATAATTTTCCATTAAATTATTAATAATACTTCTGTTTAAATATCTGTTAAATGTTTTGCATAGAGCCATCTGTTTTTTGTTGACAGCAGCAGATTTCTTACACCTCATTCTGATGATGTAAGGCATCATCTGCTGTCTGTCTGTCTTTCCCTAAAGAGGTGGCAATTTGATTGGCGGCTGTCAAATTGATTAAAAGCTTCTTCTTTTTTTTCACTCTGAATAAAAAAGAAGACTAGGCTACTATTGAGAAGTCTTTTTTAATGGGAGACCTGACCAAGGTAGGCAGCAGCAAAGTTACAAACAAAAAAACACAAACATTTGAAAATAATTTTTTTTAAAAGCATGCGGAACTGACATTTCAAAATAAAAAGGTCAAGTTTTATAACCAGGTAGACCTAAAAACATTGCAGTCTTAAGAAACAAGCCTTTCATTCTTTCATTAACGATTTAAAAACATTTAACAAGACACATTAATTGAGTTTTAAGTTGTTCTGCAACATATTTTGCGCCCTTTTTAACCATTTCTTATTGAGACTGAAATGATAGAAAATCCAGAGAACGCAAAAAAAGAATATTGCCTGGAGATATTCAGCCAGATAAGAATACTACATCGTATCGGAGCAGACCAAAAATAGCTTTTTATCTAAAAGGTGCCAAAATGACAGAGCCCACGGGTTCCCTGAGCAGGCCATCCTAACCAAGAGTATGACTCACAGTTATGAGTCAGACCATATCTGTTGTCATAAAAATACAAAGCTTTAACAACAACATTTTAAAATGGTGGGTCTTGAGGAGGATGTCAAGTTTTTCCAACTCAAAGGTCAATTGAGTCAAGTTTATTTCGCATCTAACTCCAAATGAATAATACCTAAATATATTTGTTTACCTTGATGTTTGCTAGCTTTGGCCATATCAATGTTATTGAGACATTATTGAACCAACTTCTGGGCTGTTTTTAAAAGTACAATCGCAGAAAGTTAACATTGCAGCCACTTAATCCAACATTCTGACAGTTTGGTCCCAGTCATGCAATAGAGTCTCCTTATACCAGCAGGCAGGATCAAAAGTAATGCACTTCAACACAGCATGCAAAAACACTGGTATGGGCTTAGAGTGCTTTGCCATTATTAATTTGCATCGACTTCAGTCTGTTTAAGCATCATATTTGAAGTGTTTACTGCATTCATGTAATGCGGGTGGGGTTGATCAAGTTCTTTCCCTTCATAACAACATTAGATTAACCTGGCCTCCCTCTGATGATGTAACCTTTGTGGAAAATGGTTATATTGTTGCGGAAACTGCACCCATCTGGCAACTTGACAGTTGCAATCAAACCAGAATTGGAATTTGAAATGATTTAATGAGCCATGTCTAGGGGAAGTTATGAGAATATTTCTCTCATAATCTGTGAAATTGAGGGACCTCAGTTCAAAGTGAACAGAGTTAGGAGATGACATTTCATATTATGTGTGGCTCTACGTATTGTTAGGTTGCAAAAAATATGGAGAAATAATCAATTATATCCATTCCCTTCCTTGTTACTGAATATAATACAGAAGGAAAGACTTAGAAGACTTAATGTACCATTAAAAGTATTAAATGAAAAAAGATTTGTGTCTTTTTTTGTACATAGCAGGATTGGAAGCTGTGGGTTGTAATGTTGAACTTGTTGCACCCTGAATATTATTTTTAATTAATGAGAGAACAGAGACCTAGTATTATTATTTTTGAAGCTTCTTGGTAAAACAATTCCAGACATCCAGTTGTTCAGGGTATACAAAAAGTCGTTCTAAAAAAGGCTCACACCTCTATCCCAATGAAATGATCCATTCTATAGGGAAATAAAAATCCTTGGCCTACAGAAGCCTTACAGATGACTAACACTGACTCACGAATGACTATGTGGGGCTTAAGCTGCTCCTGCTGCTGAGTTGAAGCTCCACAAACCAATTTCACATTTAATTATAATGAAAAGACCCCATAAAAAACTTCATTGCTCACGTTTAAATGCATGCCGTTATTCGGAGGATTGAGAGGATATGTCGCACTCCCCAGTATGGGCTCAGAGCATTAATTTCACATCCTTCCAAAACAGCTGGAAGCCAGAAACACTTTCAGACTCATTAACTGCAGTGGGTGGGGGGGGGGGGTGTTTAATGTAGCTTTTCCTACCTGTAGCTCGGTTTTCGGTGTGCAGCCGCTGTGCAATTTCCATTTAAAAACACATCCTTCGTAAATCGCTTTTAAGTTAACCGTGTGCCCAGGATAGTTCCGTGTGGAGCTCCAGATCACCGTAGTTCTGATTAAAGCGGGGCCAGGTATTTTGTGGTGTTGAAAACGACCTGAAACACGAGCGTTTTCTTTTAAAACCCGCTAGGCAACAGGTGTTCATTTCACCTTCAGGTGACAGTGAAGCATCGACCCACTTTGCTGCTCCCTCCCTCTGAAAGTCCAACCCCACCCCCCTTCCCCTTCAGCTCCACCCCTGCCAACTCTGGCTGGTGCTGTGTTTAAAGGACTCAAACCATATTAAACGAAAGTTTGCACTTTAAGCCCTCTAACATTCAAGCCAGTGCAGATTTAATATGAGTTTGTTTTTGCAGCAGAGAATGATAAGGCGATTTAATTTGCCCTTAATCCCTTTTTTTTTAATTTAAACCAGTTTATTGGTGACCACAAGAGGGTGTCCTTCACCTCGTGTTGGTGGCCAGTCGAAGAAAATAGGAACACTTGTTGGCTGTATGACTCAGAAATATAAGATATTATATTATAATATAAGAAACTGCACTATGTGTGCCCTTCATACTTGTGTGTGGTATTTCATATGTTCTCTTGCATAAAGTGATGTTGTGTTTGGCAATGAGAGGCTGTTCTTTGCAGTTTCTCTCTGAAAAGAAAACCTTTACTCGTGCATGAATGGCTGGTTGGTCTTGAAAACACGATCAAGTTAAATACTTTCCAATAGATTTAGAAAAGAAGAAAGTTTGCCACGATTTGTTTGCTTTTCTTACTTTCTAATTTCTTCGTTTTTTTAAATGAAGAAAGTTTATGTTACAAGGAAGGAAGGAAGGACTTTCAATATCATTATTTAATTAGTTGAAATCTGTGTTTCAAATAGGCCTTTTAGTTTCTTTGTTACGTAACTGTTTCAACATTTTATCTCCATAATCTACCATCACAATCAAATCTCAAAGGACAATCTACATAATTAACTTTCTTGCTTTTAAAATGACAGTAACAAACTTCTAAATAAATTTCACCTTTACTTCATTTTATTTTTTTAAATCAGGCAATGCATGTAAAAATACATCTTTCTTTGATATTCAAAGACAATTGAATATGCACAAACAGCAAGACTTCATACAGAAAGTAATACATTTCAGTTACAAATATAGTGTACCTCGACAAAGTAGTCAATCTTTGGATAGCACTGCAAATGTGATATTTCAAGGAAAATATCAGCCCGTTTGAGCTTTGCATTAAAATGGTATAGACTACAATTGCAAATAAATACTTGTTTTTATTACTATAAAAACAGCAGTGCAACTGTGCAAAGAAAACAAAGCTTCTCTGTCATTCAGGTCATGGACGGTCTAGCAGGAGTAACTTTAAAAAGGCATCTGTGTTTTCTCTCATCTCAACACTTATTTATACATCAGCGACATGTTGCTGTACCGCAACAGGTCCCCTTCTCATTAAGTGTTTGGCTCTTTCTATATAAAGTTATATAGAAAGCCTCTAAGGTAATTCAAGCATTTGTGTGGAAGATAATACAACACAGAGCTTTAAATAAACAACACAGAATCATAAAAAAAAAAAAATTAAACATGTGTCTCCTCTCCAGTGATAAATGATTAGCTACATACATTCAGAAAGTAAACAGCAGGCAACAGTCTAGGTTATAAAGTATGGCGAGTGTCGGGGTCAGTCGCCAAAATCCGGGATGTCGTCATACGAGTAACCCCTGTAACCCTTTGCGGCGTAGTAGGCGATTCTCAAATGGTAAAATCCAGGAAGGAAAACGAGCACCCCTATGATGATGACAGGAATGGTGCGGTCTGGGTTCTGAAAACATCAAAAAAGAGAAAATATTGAGTTGAGGGCGAGGATAAATTGACATTCTTTGGATTTCAAATCTATTTTAGGTGTGAATCAGACTCATATTGACTCACTCACTCACACATCAATACCCTACTGCTGGAAGAAGCATTTCAGATTTTGATAATGTACTCATCAGGCTTTAACATGCTTATCTCCATGTGTGCCTGCCAGCACCATATAAACAGGCTCTGGATGAAAGGGGTGTGCAGGAGGCACAGACGTGATGACTTCATCTGTCTGAGATCTGGTGTCGTGTAAATCATAAGTCATTTCACATTGAACCACCACCAGGCAAAGACAGGCAATCCTTATCATCGCCAAGTGAAGTGCTTTATTTCCCCACCAGATGGCAGTCTTGTGCACTGAGTAACTGTAACGCCAATCCACTGCTGCATGGGCCATGCGTCAACTTACTTAGTCTTAAGCACTTTGAGCATCATTTCTCTTTCTGTCATGTACAGTATCTATTTGGCATTTATTTGAGGTGGTGGTTT
Organism: Notothenia coriiceps; assembly: GCF_000735185.1. NCBI lineage: Eukaryota > Metazoa > Chordata > Actinopteri > Perciformes > Nototheniidae > Notothenia > Notothenia coriiceps. Next base: position 285,076 of record NW_011345600.1, on the reverse strand, counting down.
GAAGTGTTTTGTAGTTTCGTTTTAGGGGCAGTTGGCAGCTACATGTTGTATACAGAGTCTGGGGAACAGTGGGGGTCCAGTGCCTTGCTCAAAGGCACCTTTAAAGTGCCCATGAGATAAACTAGCTCCTCTCCAGGTAAAAGTACACACTCAGTACTTGGTACGTTCAGGGTCTTGAACCAGCGACCCTCCATTTCCCAAGCTAATGCAGCTTTGGCTCTCGCTGTGGTTTTTCTGAGCTTCAAACCACATTTCATAGTCTTCATCATCTGATGGAGCCTGCTTAGTTGAACTATCTAAATGAGAATCGAGCAAACTCCATGTACAAATATATATAACTGTGTGGATGAAAAAGCTCCAGAAAAAAGGTGAAAACAATTAAACCACATTACTTTAAATAGAACCTGCCTACATCCAATATTTCCTTCCTCCATTGCTCGAACATTGAGTAATTTCTGGTATTAGATATGCTTTTTCAACTCGCGTGGGCTAATTGGCAAGTAGACGGCTCAAATACTTTGATGCCGCCCTCATGTCAGATCAAATTCTCCGCAAATACAAATATGCAGACTGGAAAAAGCATTCACATTAACCTCCTGCTGATTATCAAATATATAATTTGAACAGTTATCTCCCAAATGGAGTCCTTATTTGTGGAAGCAGGACTACAGCGGGGGATCTTCCAAACTTGGCACTCAAAGAGCGAACATATCAAAATCATTAGTTGTAATTCAAACACGCAGTAAACAATTGTTGCCAAATAAGCGCAGCATCAGAAAACTGGCTGCAGGGCAAAAAGATTCCATGATCACGTCTCAATTGAAGCTATTTAAAAATCAGATTAACTCAACGGGAGTTTTAATTACAGCATGTGTTTGCCTCTATAAAAGCTGCGTTGATGTGTAAAAACTGGGCTCACGCCTCAATACTTAGTTTTACCGATTGAGATATTTGTATGCTGTTGCGCCAAGTGTGGGAAACTGTCAAGTACCAAAAGCTGTCTTGTAATGCTTGGCCAGATTAACTGGCTTGTTTACTTATGTTAAGATCAGATATTTTGTGATGTAAAACAAAATGGTGAAGATTTGAAAATGTTAATTCAAGCAACTTTTTTTCTTAAAGCTTATGTTTAGATTACTACCATCAATTCTAGAAAAACAAGTACTTTTTCATACATTTTGCAATGTCATAAAGTATTGGGACTTAAACCGTATGTGGAGAATGAGCACCGTCCCCAGAATGTGTACACTGGAGGTGTGTTGATTGTTTGAAATCAATTTTAAAGACGTGAGCCATCTGAGACAAATAAATAAATCCCTGAAATAAACCCCCTTTGAGATTTGAATAAAAGGTATGCATCATATTAAATCTGGTAGTTTTCTTTATGTAATCTCTTTTTTTTCAACAACTATTAGTTGTCAGTCTATGCCTCCCTCTTGGCAGTAAGAGGGAGGGTAAAACATATTTTGGTGTGCACTGCGCAGTGAAACTTTTCTTTTGAAAGGCTAAACCCCTTAGCTTAGCTCAGCAGGAGGACTGGAAACATGGAGAAACATTTAGCCTGGCTCAGTCCAAAGCTAACTTTAGATGGATTGCTTCCTTTGGCGATGGCAGCTATATGTTGTCGCCTTTTTCTGGCATTTCTGCTAGGCAAAGCTAACTACTGCTGTACAAAGCTTCACACTTAAAGGTGGGGTAGGTCATTTTGGAGAAACCAGCTCGAGTGCGCTAGAATTTGAAAATACACAACCGGAGAAAATCTGCCACTTCCTTACAGAGCCCCTCCTCCAACACACACGAACGCGCACATGACCAATGAGGGCACGAGATAAGTTTGTGCACAGATGGAAGGCTGACAGGCAGGTCGGCCATCCAATTATTATAGCCGGGCCGGCTCAGATGATTGGTCGTGCTTTTTACAGCGCTACGGCTTCCACAGATGACATTTATTTATGGATTTTTTGTCAAAGCACTTCAGATATTCATTGCTATCGGGGTGTTAAGAGCATTCCATGGAATATAACAAAAAGCGTATCTCGAGCCAGTTTCTGAAACTTACCTACCCTACCTTTAAGAGCGTTCCATGAAATATAACAAAAAGTGTTTCTGAAATAAATTACATACCCCACCTTTAAGTGTACAGACATAAAATTGGTAGACATGTTCTCATTGAATTCTTAGTAAGAAAAGCGATGAAGCATATCACCCAACATGTCAATTCCTTTCTTGTCAAAAAGCATTCAAGTTGAGCTGAAGACTTCCTTTATCAAACTGCTTTAAGAAATGTTTGGAGACACAATTTGGACATATTAAACAGAAAGGTAGAGAAAATATGTTATTTTTCGCATAAAGGAGCAATTTAAAAAGAGATCAATCTTGTGAGCGGGAATTACTCAGAGAACAGACAGGAGGCAGGCGGCTCAGACGGAAACATTTTTGTCAAAAATGGATTTTCAGGAGAACAAGCCTGACAGGGTATTTACTGACAGTTTTGGGGAACACAAACATTGTGGGAGAATGTGACATGCTTCACAATGAGCCCTTTGGCAACAGACACATTCACTGTATTTAAATGTATATACTAGGGAAGTATTTCAACTACAGTCCAACCCTAGACCCAATATTGTGGTTTGTCAATAGATTAGGGTTATGGTTAGGGTTGGATTATAGATTTCATTACATTGACTGACTCACCTCCACCTTTATGGTTCCTGACAGAAGAAGAGCCCCGAAGATTATCAATAAGGAGCCAATCATAAACAGGAATATTGCCAGTGCGATTGCCTTGTAGGGGACCTTTGGCGGGCTTTTCTTGAACTGTAAAAGGTTAACAAAAAATAATGATTGGAAACAATAGCAGACAGTGCAGTGCTGCCTCAATATTGAGCTTAAAAGAGTGTATAGCTAATTTAGCAATGAGTATTTTCTGTTTTTTTCAGATAATAACAAAACAAATTAGCCTGTGTTAATCCCTTGCAAATAAACAGACATAAAATACCTATTACACTTGTTGTTTTGAAAGCAGCAACCCATATCTCCTCGAGTATAATCAAGCAGGCACATATCCAGGAACTCATTATTTGGGATTAAGCTCAAATGAATTGGCAGTGGGAATAACAGGTAATAATTCCTAGGCTCCTGAACAACATGAGAGCCGATGTTTGAGAAAGGGAGGAGCCTCTCACCTGTAAGTCGATGTAACCGTCGTCATCAGCTGCCAGCCGTGAATACTTGACCTTGTTGTTGGATTGTCCAGCCCCCAACATATTGCTTCATTAGGAACTGTTTGGAAAGAGAGACATACAACATATATCAAGTCAATGAACTTCAATAATTACTTCTTATTTCGTCCGGCACCAAAATGCTTTCACTTACGCACCTACACTCCGATACAACAGGTGGTGGTATGCAACTTTAAAGATGGTTTGCAAACCGCCAATAAACAAAGAGAAGAAACAAGCGCTAACAAACTCATGATGTCACCATTGTGTACCTTTTTCAGTGTCAGTTGCTCTTTGAAAACTTTATAGAAGGAAACATGGTTGCAATTTGAAGTTTTTTTTTATGTAATGAACTAGAACAAAGGGAATATTTGAAGAATTGTTTTTTGTGTTAATAGTAAGTTCCATGTTGTTCAGAACCATGTACTGTTAGCTCATCTACCCTTTTCTAAATACATCTTGGCATTTCTTACATTCAGGTGTGCATCAACTACAGGTTATGAACTTATTTTAAAAACTAAAAAAAGTGCAATAATTGCTCATTTTATTGGTATCCGACATGAGAAGCAGATCATTAATTATCAACAAAAATAAATATATGTATACCATTTATCCCAATTCCTAATAAAAAAGCAATCTTTGAGATCTTGAGTGTACTATTATGTATTAGAAATCTGAAGTATGTTAAGCTATAGCTAAGTCAAAACCTATCATGGTAGATAAATGTTTCTTTGTTGATGACATAAAGCAGCTTATACTGCCACACAACATTGCTTAAATCAGTTATTTAGAAACAACACACCTTGGAAAAATATGAAAATATTTTTTAGGCGTAATTAGGAGTAGTCTGAGAATGTAAACAATAAACTGACCTTTTTATTCAGCGTCTGACAAAACCTTTCAGCATTTCCGACAAGCGCTTTCACTGTTTGAGCGAGGGCAAAGGTGACTCTTAGTGCGTCTGTTTGGGGATTAATTAGTCAAATGAGTTGTTTGCAGCACACCGTCTAAGTGCTCTGGCAAACTTGAGATGTTTCGTGTTTTTCTACAAAACCCAATTTGGACTCAATAAAACTGAATTTCTTGTATTTATTAAACACGTACCAAAAAAATAACTTTTCAAGATGATCAGAATTGCGTCTGATGCGTCATCCCACAGAAACAGAGAAAGAAACAGGAAAAAGTCGCGCATTGATCTGCTCCAGAGGGACGCAGAGGAGTTTGACTAGATATGATCTGATATCCTCAAGGCTTGGGTTTTGTTGTTGTGCTTGGCTCTGTGAATACTTGCACTTGAGCCCCCCCAGAGGGAGACTTAATCCATGAATACAAACTGTTGTTTCTGCTTGAACAAGAGTTTGGAGGAGTTTACAGAAACCTGCTGTGGTTGTAGCCAGCAGCTGTCACAACAACTCACCACAGAGCCTCTCTGATGAAGAAAGCTGCAGGTTGTTGTGAAGTTACATTTGCTGCGAAGAGGGGATACTGCAGATTTAGCAAAAAAAGGGAGGAAAGTCTTTACAATATGAGGACAAATTCTGGATGTCGCTAGATTTTCTGGGAAAAATAACTTTGAATGAGAGCTGAAACTTTAGATATGTGGGAATATTCCAGGGCTGCACAATTAATTGGCTTGAGAACCAATGGGTCGCCGCTGGTATGAGTCCTGACCTGAATGAGGACTGGGAGCTGGAGAGGTGCAAGTTCACCTTCTGGGCACTGCCAAGACACCTCTCCAGATAACAGAAAAGTGCATGTGTTTGTATATGTATCTACAGTATATATATGTATTCAGACCTAATGTGTATAGGTCCTGCAGTGCATGCATGTTTATTGTTATTATAATTTAATTTCCCCTTGGGGATGAATAAAGGGTCTTGTTCTTCTCCTTCATAATCATTATTTTTATTGAAATCACAATATGGGCTAGTGCAATATATCCAAATTGCAGAAAGCAAAACAATTGGTTAAGGAGATATATTTAAAAATATAACAAGTACTTAGTCTATCTTACAGACTAAATACAAATATCTGTGTTTGGTAAAGTGCCTATTAAAAAAAGAGAATCAGACCATGATCATTTTTGATAAACTGTAAACAGTTTGTATAATGTTCCAAAAATCCAGTTTGACAAAAATCAGTCAAAAATAAACACACATGTTTTCCAAATCCTGAGTAAAAATTGGTTATGGGGAATATGTTCAAATATTACAAGTACGTACTGCGGTTCTATAGAGAAGTCCTAGCCTATTCTACAGACTTAATAACAAATGCTGTATTTGGTATAGATCCTTTCAAAAAAATAGAATCACACCATGATCATTTTGATATATTTCAATGATAGTTTGAATAATGTTTAAAAAATTATAATTATCTCGCAAATTGCAATATCAGTCAAAATAATCTAATTTTTTCAAAACGTGAGTAGTCACTACTAGTCAGTCACTGCTATTCCTCCGTATTGATTTCAGATGGAGATTTGCAACAGGATTATTTGCCTGAAAATCAGCAGTCCAGATCTTTGCATTAGCTTTGCATCTGGTGTGGTCACAGTGACAACAACCTGCCCCTCATCACCATACAGAAAATCCCCTTGTCTGCTGTGAAAGCCTTCAGGTTTCTAAGATCCTCTGTCTCCTATGATTTAAAGTGGGATCCCAATATAGACACCATCAGGAAAAAAAAGGTGAAGCAGAGCGCGTACTTCCTGTGCCAGCTCAGGAATCTGCCTCAGGAGCGACTGATCCAATTTTACAACGCAATTATTCACTCGGTTCTTTGCACATCCATCACTGTGGGGGTTTGATTCAGCCACCAAACAGGATGCAGAACAGGAAGTCATGGCTGCTGTATTCAAACTATTGTTGGATTTATACACCTCCATAGCCTGAAATCGGGCCTGGAAACATCACTGCAGTGCACACCATCACATCCTGGACACAACCTGTTCCAACTTTTTCACTCAACAAAACAACAGATTTTGTGTAAAGCAACCTGTGGCATGTATCATTCTGTAATTATTCCAGCACCCTTTGCACTATAGCCCTACTATGTATGGATATACACATACATGTACACACACATGTACAATGTGAATGCTTTTATAAATGTAATGTATACTATAATTTGGTATTCTTGATTTAGTTATAGCCTAAAATTGCACACATATACATTACATGTTGTGTTTTTGACTGATATGTTTAGACTAACGTCTTTAAGTGGTTATTACATTGCATTGCATTTCATTTAGCTGACGCTTTTTATCCAAAGTGACTTACAATTACCAATTACAGGGACATTCTCCCTGGAGTAACTAAGGACTAAGTGCCTTACTCAAGGGCACACTAGTGGTGGTGTTCCTGGCGGGATTTGAACTCACAACCTTCCGATCTTCAGCCCACCTCACTATGCATTTGACCACCACTATCCTATATTACATAATGCAGGGACTTTGCATTTCTTCCCCAGATGGTCTACCTTAAAATAACATTGTTTTAAATGAGGAACAAACATTTTTTTAGGGGGATGGGGTTTTACTGGGGAAAATATTTACTAACTCAGTAATGTTATATTTTAAACCCTGGCTACACTAGTCCTGTTACAATGGGTAACATACATGCATACAGGATTGCAACTTTTATTATTATGACTTTCTTAAGATTTTTAGCTTAACACAGTATTTTCTGTTAACGACCTTTGTTATTATAATAAAACTGCGAATATTTAAGGAGTAGGCTAAGTACTACAGTATGTTTTCTTCTTTTACTTTCCTGCTACTGTACCATGTTTGACTGTGTCGTCATATTAAATTGAATAGGAAAAATAAAGTAAACCAAAATAGTTGTGTATCAGTTTAAATTCACAACCCTCCTCCTATTATTATTATTATCTAGGTTAAATCACGTGGGGCTAATTACTGCCGAGAATAAATAAGTAGCTTATGTGCAATAATAACATTATGTCGCTTAGGCTTGTGTCCAGGAAACTAGTACAAATAAAGTTATTCTCAGCAGTAAACTGAATAGTTAACCTCCGTCGTTTGTTTACGTCTCATAAACACTCGTTCCTAATTAGCTGCAGCATTAGCTTCTTAGAAGTTACGCTATTAAAAGCTAGCCAACATGACTCGTAACATACGCCATTACTTTTTTACAACTCGCCATTCGTCTCTTACCGTCAGTCGAGGTATTATTAGCACCGTGTGTGTGTTTATCTGCAGCAGGACTCTCTTCTAGGGTTCCACATCGTAGTTTGGAAATGCATCCATTGGAAATGTACTTCCTTATTTCCAAGCACTGCGCATGCGCACATATCCTCTTTCTTGTCCTGTTGAAAATCAGAGGCTCCATTATCAATTCGTCCATTCATACTAATACTAATACTAATAATACTAATACTAATAATACTAGAAATGGTCATAATAATAAAAACAATAATTATACAAATTATAATACTAATAACATAGTAATAGTGATCCAATTCCTATTCCTGAGACTTTTACCCATTTACTGTACACTTTGCCTACTTATCTTTCACAAGTGTTTGGAATAAAGAGCAGCCATGGCTTTTTCATAATGGCCTTTGGCAATGACTGAACATCAACAAAATTTAGCCTTTTCCAGCCGAACACATTTTATTTTCTTACAAGACCCTTAACTCAGCTCTTAAGTGTTTAATGGGTTGTTTTGTGTCCTTTTTCTTAGAATGACAAGATTTGTTATTAAAAGGTAACTGAAGTAAGGCATGTTCACCCTCTCATAATTCCAGTCGTGCAGTCCTCGAAAGACCTTCCATCCTTGAGTTTGTCAGTGGTATTTTCATTTTTGTTGCATTTCCATGTAACTCTTATGCATGTGTAGCTACTGTATATAGTTTTACTTTGTAAACTCTTTTATCTCCCCTGCTCTTCTCTTTAATCACATTGCGGTCTTTTTGCTGATTGACTCTGCAGCGGTTTGTTTAAGTGGAAAGTAAATGGCCCTGTACTTTCAGAAAAGAGAGCATTTTAGGTCAAGCTTTCTTTAAAGTCAATCAATCAATCAATGTTTATTTATATAGCCCAATATCACAAATGTTACATTTGTCTCAGTGGACTTCACAGTTTGTACAGAATATCAGTATGACAATACGACACCCTCTGTCCTTAGACCCTCACATCGTACAAGGAAAAATTTCCAGAGAAAACCCACAGTTTAAAGGGAAAAATGGGAGAAACCTCAGGGAGAGCAACAGAGGAGGGATCCCTCTCCCAGGACGGACAGACGTGCAATAGGTGCCGTGTGTAAATAAAGTGGATTGCCTGTGATGATCATCAGTCACATTATGTGTGTTTAACTGAGATGGAATTTTGAAAGATGATACACTTACGATTGTTTTTGTTCCTTAAGGCCCTATAACGCTAATTTCCAGGTTCATATTTGTATTTTGTGCCTCTACTGTGACATGATTACATGTTGGGTTGTGTGGGAGAGAAACTTCCTCTGAAGGGAACATTGGGATTGTTGTCTTTCCGACCATTAACATGCGCACAAATCTATATAAAACACGACAGGAAAGGGAAAACCTCAAAAATCATTATAGGGCTCCTTTAGGCCAATGGCTGTGATTCCCAAAAAAATACATTTATTTCGTATTTCTATTGGATTTATATTCTTTGCTCTGTGACAAATGTGTGCACATAAAACACACATACCTTTCTATATCTCAACATAAATCATAATTTGGTCTGCATGGAGCCTTCATTATATAATAGCAAGCTAGGTCTTGTCCTAGTAAGTGAATATGCTGTGCAAAAGCATAAAAGTAGTTTATTATTTTGACATATTATCTTGTGTATGAGTCTAAAAGCGCTAATGTCAGCAACACATTTCCATAATCTCCACTGAAAATTGGTTGCTTGTTAGAGAGTCAACTGGGAGTCGTTTAGCTTAGATACAGACATTTAGCTTTGAAAGGTCTATAAAAATGTATGTCCCCTGTGTGATAGTATTATATATTATATCATGAGATTATCATTAGCATGCATTAATGTAAAAGCAAGGGGTTTTACTGTTGTACAGTAGACATATTTCTTGTTACAACCTAAATAGGAGTCGTTTTTTCCACAAGGAAGAATCCAAATAAGTCCCACACAACCACATGCACACATTCTGGGAAGCCTCTGGCAGTAATAAGAATAAAAAGCCGATAACTGGTGGGAACAAACAGTCTAAGCTTGGAGCCTCGCCTGTCTTTCTCTAAAGACTAATGGCAGGAAACCAGGTCCCTTTGCGGAGGTCTAACTGTGCTCAAATAGGATCTCATAGCATCATAAATAAGACATAACAGTGAAGACTAGACCTCGTTGATCAGTATGGGATATATAGACAGCCCCCGGCAAGTTAAGTACAAAAAAAACTATCAACCAAGCCGTTATGAGAGAATGAAATACAGCATACATTTAAAATGACTTATCAGCAGCGTTTCTTTCTTTCTTTTTAGATCAAATAAAATAGCGCATCTCCATTCCCTTTCATAACTTAGAAATGTCTGAAAAGTATTTAAATCAGAACTTACTTTTAAGTTACATAAGTCTGGTCATGAATGTATTTATGTAGTGTATCTATATGGTGGGTCCATTTGCATGGCACAAATATAACTCAAGATTCAAGGCTTTTATTGTCATTCGTACATAGCTACAGTATAGTTATGTCGATGAAAATCTTAGATCCCAGGCTCCTCCAACAGTGCAACACAATAAAACATAAGTTGCAAACAGGTGAATGTTATGGATGTTCTTAGTAACTCACAAGTAAAGGCAAAAGCCCAAAAAGCTTCTAACCATACAATAATATAATTGATTGATTCATAATAGACATGTATGGGGTGAAAGAACCAGTTTGCTGTTTGCTATTATTCAAACGAGTGTTGCCACCTTAGTATTTGCAGTAATTAATTAATAGGACATTCTTCAAACTGGCTTAGCCAAGTCGCAGCCATTAATTGTATGCCATAGGCCGTTACTCCATTACATTTCCATTTGAGGTTTTTCCCCTTCTTGCCCAGACTGTTGATGAATCCACCCTGTGTTTCTGTCCAGCCTACAGGCTTTCTAGGTTAATAAGAAAAAAAGCGCTCATTTCAAATTCCATTTTCCCGTTTCTGAGTGCATTCCATGATTAATTGGACCCATAGTTTCTTTTTTTCCCAAACAAGTCTCCATGGTATCACGGGCTTCCACCATCCTCCCCAAAGAGCCCTGCCCAGCGTAGGAAATCAAATTAGGATTGACATCAGTTCTTTGAACTGACAGCCTCGTGTCTACAAAAGGATGACAAAATCTAGTCGACCATTTGATGGATGTAAGTGCACCACAAGTCTATCGTAAAAAAAATCAAGGTTATAGGCAAAGGAGGCTGCGCAGAGATGTTTGTCAGTTTTCTTGCTCAGTATAGAGAGTTCAAGCTTATCCTGACTGTGTGGCAGCACGTCAGCACATAACACAGGTTGCTGAGCATGCTGGGTAAATGGCATGCCAGTTAGAGCCACAAGGACAGGGGATATAAATGGTGTTGTATGAGCACAAGTAGGCTATTAGGTTTAGGTGTTCAGAAACATAAATGACTTTTAAGCCACATACTTCTTAAATGTAAACCTTTTGCACAGGGGCTAGATTCTGTGATTTACGGTAAACTATGTAGTGAAAATCAGCCACCCTCTCCTAACTTTACGTCTGACAGCAAGAATGAGCCCCAAACACAGAAAAGAGTTAGCATTGTAGCACTTCCCTTTACTCCCTTGTCTCGAAGTCAATGCATTTTTTAATTCACGAAACAAGGTCTGTGGTTAATACAAGCTAACAATATTTTCACATTTTGTTCTATGAAAAAACGTCACTTAACACCCCACTGGTGAACCCCTGAAGCCCCTTTGAGCCATAAAAATGGTGGTTGCTAACGAACAAGCATTAGCCACTGTAAGCTTAGCGGCAGTGACATGAAGACATGTCATTTTGTTGAACCTCCGTTGAGCAATAGGTGTAGTTGTCTGTTAAAACATGTCCTAAATTGACTTTGTATCCAGTTTCAAGCCACATAATATATTATACTGGTCGATTTTTCCTATCAATGTTATCCGGAGAAAACATTTTGTTCGAACAAGATTAGCAATCCGAACAGCAGCCAAACAGTGTCAAAGAAACACAGATTGTTTACTTGAAACTGCTTTATTTAGTATTTGTATTGGTTTTGATCACTAAATCTGTTGGTTTCGGATCAGAGGAGGTAAAATCCTCCCTATTGTCTGGATCTTAAGTTACCCCAGAGAAACAAGCTTAGCAAACATAAGTGGAAACCCAGCTCACAGCCCCTCCAGGACGTCTTAGTCCTCCATGCAGCGTCAGGAAAATATAGAATTTCTAATGAGGAAGTGCTTTATTCTCGTTTGTAGGGGTTTCAATCAGCAGCTCAGTAATAGTTTTGAAGGAGAAGATACCTTTGAGGATCACTCCTGAAAGATGTTTTACTTCACAACACCACCAAGATATGTATTTCGGGATTGTTTTAATTGAGAAAAATGTGAAATGAGTTTGGTGTCTTAGGGGGCACCATAGGTAACAAAACCAAAACAGTGAGCTAAAAGTGGCTAAAAAGCAGGGTTGGGTGCTAATTGTCTAAAGGTTTGGCATGAGCGACCCATTCACATTTCATACACTCATATCATTCAATGCTAAATCATAAATATTCATGAATGCAAGTTTAACAAAAGACTTGTAAACTTCTTGAAGGCGTTTGGCATTGAGATAAAAATAGAAATAGACAATAACCATTCGCTGCAGTTAGCAGTGTCCCTTGCTCCCCTGTGCGGTCAAGCTTTTGGAGTCTGAGTCATAGAAAACGCCTCAGAGCAGATAAGCAAAGGCTCCATATGTGCTTTTCATCCATTGCAGGCAGATACCATTTTATTTTTACAGCAACAAGCTGAGCATCAAACTGAAATCATAAAAACGATTAGATTTGTCCACAAATAGAAACGGCTGTGATATTCTTGCAGCAATTCAAAGGATTTTATTTTGCAGAATGTTGGTTGAAAAATGCTTTACTCGACAGTAAAACATGGTACATTTGCTAGTATGAAAATGAAACGAGAAAGCAAGCAAATCTGCATATTGTGAAGGGGTTATAATAGAATATTCATGTATTTGCTGGAGCTTGAAACAGGCCATTTAGACTAGCCTGGTTGAGAATGCAAGAGACCCAATTAAAAATAAAATGATACAATATCTATGAAGGGTTTTAAAACGTTTGTCATGCTTTGTGGTTGCTTTACACAGAAAATAAATGACTTATTTAAATGTCGAACTTTTACACAGGTGCTAGATTCTTGGATTTATAAGTAAACATCATCAACTTTACAGCAAGAATGAGTCCTAAAAAAGTATTGTTGGAGTAACCATGGTTAGATTCCTTTGGCTAATACAAACTGACAAGATTCGCACATGTTGTTTTCTATTAAGAAAAAGTCAGTAAACACCTCGCGAGTATTAAAAAAAGTGGATTGCTAACACTTGACTAAATGAGAGTATTAAACGTCATCTCTTCTAATATTAGCCGCCATTAGCCTAGCGGTGGTGACCTGAAGTCATGCACCATCATGTTGTTTGTTTATAGCTTTGCTTTTAACTTCTGGCGATTAGATTTAGGATTTAACTATTAGCAAAGCTATTATCCAAATAGTTTTCAATTTGAGGTAGAAAATGCAATGCTTTCTTTAGGGTTGTTCTACAAAAATACGTCATTGCTGCACCACTATATTTCCCTTTACTTTTACCAACCTGCAAAGTTGGAGGTAGTCATTTTCGCTTAGCTGACTATATTAAAAGTCTAAGGAGCTCTGTCAATACTTTCTGAATGTCTTGTCTCTTTTTCTCATTAATGAAATCATCCCGGATGCTGGTGTTCAGCCAGCCTTGCTCATTCCAGCAGCAAACTGGATGAACAATTAGGAGTACTAATCTCATGAGGGCAAGCCTTTACCTCCCTATGAATAATTTAGCATTTAACAAGCTATAGCTGATAACAATGAAATGTATTTCCCTCTGCCAAGCGGAGGCTGCAGCCGCACGCTTTTGCATTCCCTTCGGCACTGAAAGGAGAGTGTGGGTTTTATCCAAAATGTAATCACTTTGAGATGTCTGATGTCAGCGAATGGGAGAGAACATCAGTTATGAGAGGATGCTCGGAGCACTCCTCTGCAGTAATGGCTCTTTGAGATGCCTGTCTGCCCACAGCGAGGAACCTGACATTAAAAGTGAAGTTCACTTTTAGACTTTATATTTTTTTGTGAAAGGTAACGCCATATAAACAAGAAGGCTACAGACAGGAACTGAATACCACAATCAGAGAATCTGCTACCCAAGGGATGGATGACGATAGATCAATTTCAGGGCAGCAATGTCAAAACTTTTATTACATAAGCACCTGTGCGAATGTCCTTTTTGCAAGGAGCAAATCATAGCTTAGAAAACCACCTTACCTTCAATAATCACACAGATCCAGGACAGAGAGAGTATAGGGAATAGCAGGAAGAGGAAGAGAGACTTATTATTGAAGTCTAAAGTGCAGTTTGTACTTCAGTGTGTGAGTCATTGTGTTAACACTCAAAAGAACAACTGTCATTTAAGGTCAGGAACACACAACTCCTCATAGTTTACATCTGATAGAACTTTGTGACCTATGACGGCGGTAAGAAGAAGAAGATTTAGATTCCTAGAGGTTCACACAGAGCAACTTGACACAATCCTTGAAGGGGTGTTTTTATATTTAATGGCACAGGTTTAGTCATAAGTCAGCATTTCTTAAACGGATGCAGATATTAATACATGACATTATTTAAAAGCTTTTATAAATTGTCTAGGAGGGGTTCTGCAGTAAAAGTTTGCCATGTATGTTTGCAGACATTCAATAAGTCTCAGAACTGTTCTCTAATATATCATGATCTAGAGACATACCATTAGTTAGTCATGGGACTTCACAAATGCGATTTAAATTACAATAATACTAAATATAATGCACTTCAATTACAATTTATTCGGTGCTACTACTGTAGCTAACACTAAAGTCAAATATGATACTCCTGGAATTATTCATACCTACATGAAGGTTATAATGTTCAGGTTTTTAATTCATTTTGAAAGGTGTTAATTTAACTGTATGGTTATGCTGGTGGCTGTATGATTCTGTAAAATTATATTAAGTTGTACACATTTCCGATTAATAATACAACATAATAATGAGGGTGGACTACATTTATTTATTTTTTACAATTGTATGTTTCAAAAACATTTTCACACAATGGGCCTTATGTACACTCTTAAAAAAAAAACTTCATAAAATAGGAGAAGTCACCTCCAGATGAGCCGAATGTTCTTAACCATCCAAATGTGCTTTCCCTCCAAGGTCGTTATAGATTGGAAACATGTGGGCGATTGTCTTATTTTAACATGGCTACCACCCCCTTAACACTAAAAAAGGGCCATGTGCAAACACTCTGACACATGCAATAGAAATGGAAAAAGGCTGCAGTAGTGAGATTAAGGTTCTGATAAATAAACAAAGTAAGCATGTGATTTTACGGATTGTCAGTACTGGCAGGAAAATCTAAATCATCCAAAAACCAGTATGTAAACCAGTAAGAAGCAAAACACTCAATCTTTCAAAGGTTTTAAAAAATCTTGATTGGGACCAATGGACCTGAAGTTTTTCTTTAGCCAAAAAAACAAATAACTAAAGCATTATAATTACTCTAAAGCAGTGGTTCCCAACCAACAAAGTATGATGAGGCATACATCTCCCTTGATGTCATTTTGGTGTGTAGCATTGGGGAGATGACTGTCTGTCTGTCTGTCTGTCTGTCTGTCTGTCTGTCTGTCTGTCTGTCTGTCTGTCTGTCTCTCTCTCTCTCTCTCTCTCTCTCTCTCTCTCTCTCTCTCACAGAATCGCCGCAGCACTAGCACACAGAGACCTGCCAATGGAGAACAGAGCATTCAAAAGTGACAATCTACAAGGCTCAATGTGGTCAATGCTCATTTGCCATAAGTATTTTTTTGGAAATACTTAATTACCTCATAATCCACATTATACATAAAATAAATCAATGTTAATTCTGCTTCAAATTTGTTCAGTTTTTCCCTTAAAAAGTAATAAAAAATAACCTATAAAAATAATGTTAAAGTATCGGATGGATAAGCAGTATTTGTAATTGTTTCAATTAGGCCTCATTATTTCACAGTGGCACAGGATCACAAGCACTTTTGTTTTGTTGTTCAATCCATAATAAAATAAAAAATTCTAGTTGGATCTTTGTGTCTTGTTATTATTAGCATAGAAAATGTAATGTTTATACAACTATATACAATTAATTCTACCAATCTCGGTGGGAACCGGGTTGGGGGGGGCTCGAAAATATTTCCTGACGGAAAAAGGTTGGGAACCACTGCTCTAAAGCCATAATCCAAATTTGACTTTATGATATTCATGCATTTTTGTTCCTCAAGTTGAAAAATGTGTGTTTCCTCGAGACGGAAAAACTATTTGTGGACTGTGGTAATAGCGACCTCAACAGCCCCACATTTTCTCTTGCCAAAGAAAAATCTAAAATATATAACATTTGCCGACAGAATAAGATCAATTGAGGACAGAAACAAAGAGGATACATTTTACAGTATTAACGTTTGATAATTTTGCCATTTATTTTTGCTTTCAATCTAACAGTAGGTTTAGATTTGAGGATGAAAGGTTATTTATTGTGTAGTCATTGATGACATGCTTTCATCCCTGCGTTCACCATCATCACTGACAAATAGTCTTCTCTTGAGAATTCACTGCCATGCTTGCAGCTCTTTGATGCTATATTTAAGACCAGTGGATTCTTTGAGCTAAATGCTAGCGTCACTGACTATGCTAAGATGCTGAGGTTTTGCAGGACATGCCTACTATGTTCACTGCAAGTATGTGAGCATGCACTAAACACAAAGTACAGTGAAGGCTGATGGGAATGTCATTTGTTCTACCTGTACTTTTTGTTACTGAATAAAGTATTGGAAGTCAAATTGAATTTTGATCTAATGAAAGGTCAGGGTTTCAGTGAGGTCACTTAAAAAGGCCAATGACAATCTATTCAAGAAAGCGGTTGAAGGGATCAAGCATCAAGGGTTTGTTTGCATGCCAAGTAAACACATTTGAAAGAAATCCTATTTTCACTGCAGCCTTTAAAAGGGAATATAAGTGGAATAACACATTTTGATTTGAAATAATTGAACACAACTCCGGTGTTGCTGCTGTGATTCCCTTCTGATGCTTTAGGGCACATGCTCGTATCGTAGTATTCATATTGCGAGCACTATCTGTTCTGGTCCAGTGGTCTCCAGTCAGTGAAATATATTTGTTTTGCCTTTTCGCTGACGTGCTGTTCATGGTAAACATCCGCACTGGAATTACGTGAGGAAGTTGGGGTCAAACTTGGGAATGAGATGAATTTGCGACAAAACCGGAAAATGTAAATGTGGTCTCTGAAATAATAGAATGCAATGTTTTAAACCACTGCAAAGCCCTGTTTGTGCTTTAAAGTGTATCCGACTTAATGCAGTCAGGAAGAAGCAACACAATCATAAGCCAGCTCTGTGCTCATGCACAGTGTTTTAAAATACCAGGTAAAGCACCAAATATGCATCTACTAACTGATGTGTTCCTCCCCACACTCTTTGGCAGTGGGGTGTGCAGTAGGCCTATCCATGAGATGAATCTTAATAGGAAGTTTCTTTTCACTGTTCCCTTGAATAAGCATCAGTTTACTGACTGAAGCCAACGCTCTGAATACCAATGCAAATGTGAATGAGCTTATGTTAATTCCACATATTCTGAACAATAAAACACTTTTTTATACTCAGCCAGGGACAAGTCTAAGGACAATATAAGGGCAGCCCTGAATGAACACTGAATGCTGCAATATACACCCATAATGCAGACTAGAACAATCCATACACTAGATCAATACACCCGCAGACTTATGAGAAAACTCTGCCATTTGAAGATGAATGCATCACCCTGAAATTCAAGACAGGAGGGGAAAAAAAATATCTCAAAGTGAACACCGATGCCAGGGCCCTCAGCGGCATCTGAGACACCTGAGGTCGGGTCACGGAGCCGTCGAATAAGCCTTAAATAACTCAACCTGAAACAATAACCGGAGAGATGGAATAGCCAATTTTTCATCCTTGAGGTATGTGATGAACTGGACACAACCCAACCCCGTTCGAAGTCTGTGTCAGTATGTCTGGTATTCCAATAAGAAATAAAGCCAGGCACTGCCAGGGCCGAGCAGTTCCCTTCGGCCCTGTGGAGCAGAGCACATCCTTCATCTTTATACTTAATAAAAGTCCTGAAAATTCTAACTTTGTGTCAACCCCATGTGTACAGCTATTTCCAGTTTCATCATGACAACGTGTCTTCATACAGCATATCATGTGAAGAATTCGTAAAACAGAAACACAAACAATCATTGTGCCGGAAGCAAGCTTTTTTGTTAAAAAAATGAAAATAGGTCTATACCAATGTGATCTATACTTCTTCATATGAATAGCTACATTTGGATATTGACTTTACTTGCTTTGTATTTTCTTTGCTTTCTTTTTTAAATGCTCCATAAGCGTTCCATAAGTTGTACCCCGGAAGATATAAGCGTCCTGCTATCCCAGGAAGGGCCAAATGTTTGGCATGGCATAGAAATGAAAGATACAAGTTCAATTAATTAATAAAAAAACGTATAGAGATGGAAATAGGCATTCACATTCTGGGAACTGCTGTTTAATATGTTGTTATAGCTAAGTATACTTTACTTTTTTGTACCTTAACATACGTTATGCGGAGTGTCTATTTGCACCCAGGGTAAAATAGTCACATGGAAGCTATTTGGCTATTTACACCCTGCCCAGGACGACTGTGTTTAATTTAAGCTTGCACGTCACTTAATTCCGTAAAGCAACATGCCTAAACGCCAAATCATTCATACATCCATGCTAAGCATGCGCCGAGTCGTGGCCTAATTCCAAGTGCAACCAAAGATGGTTCAAAGGCAGAACATCTTGTGGTGAAATACAATGTTATTCATGTGTAGATGAACCATGTTCGGCTTTCCACTGTGTTTCATAAAGCTGACTCCTTTCTGTTGACCTATAGGCCTACACGGAAATTAGTTTAGCAATGGGATTTTACCAATGGATTTTCTAATATTGCAGAAAATAAGACCCTTGGTAAACAAATGTTGATAGCACTTAGGCGTTTTGTTCAACAGGATATTCCCTTTTTGACACCACTTTTGTGATTGTTGAAGCATAAATAAAAAGCTAAAGAAAGTCTATAATTTAACAACAAGCTTGCGGTCGCACCACTGTGCATCGCCTTCACCAATGCTAAGCTAAAGACGGACTCACGTTCAACGTGATGGCGTTTATTATAGTCTCATTCAAACATATTAGCAACCAGGGTTTTTAATGACACGTTGTTGCTTCAGACATTCAAAAGTGGGGTATTCACTGATGTACTTTGTCATAGTAGAACTAAACGTGAAAATCATTGATAAAAGGCACATTTTCTGGAGCTAGAACTCCTTCCTGCACCATTATATTACTTGATAAAATACTACCCGTCAAAAATTACTTGTAATAAACATCTAAAAACATTTAATAACTTTGCTTAGGTTGTAGCCTTTACATAGAGTAACAACACTAACAGCTTTGTTAGCTACGGGGTCACTCACATAATGGCTGTGAGGAAAGCCTAGCCGTTAAACTGAAGAGGCACGAGCTGTTGTGGCAGGGGGCGGGGCCTGTGAGGACCATGTCGGGGGGGGGAGTCCAGTGTGACTTTCTCTCCCGCCAGAGTCAGGAGGAAGGCAGGCAAGGAGGCTCTGGAGCTATGTGGTCTCCGAGCTGCCCATGGAGGACACACACAATAACGCATGACTGTTTTCAGAGAAAATTAGCTCACCGTCTCCCCTTTTTTCAACTCGTTGCAGTGAGGTTTGTGCGCTCTGAACAAGGTAAGACTTTTTGTTCTTCCTCACCCCTAATCCCACATCAGACTACTTCCCTGGCTGAGTGACTTCCTATTTCCAGAGGGGATAGTTATGAGTATTTTTAATCAGATGGAGGATGTGTTTTCTTTAATAGGCCACTGATTGGCAAAATTGCTTTATTTCCAACATCAGGTCGTGATGCTAATTCATGCAGCCTAACATTTAGACATTGCTTAATCCTTGCATTTTCTTAAGTATTCAAACAAGCAAAAAGTAATATATTATTTGAATGATATTGTTTTATATGCAAAAAAAAAAGGCTTTTTGCCTCTGCAGACTTATTAGGATAGATTATTTTGAAAATCTCCCCTCAACAGGTAGGCCATCTTTATCCAAAAACTTGGTTCATGGGATCTAAATAAACATGTTTTATTCATATTTAAAAATGATAAATGACTGAAGCTGCAGAGGCTCGCAGCACAGGAACATTTATTATCATCCTGTCAGACATATAACTGCCATGTGGGGATAAACACTAACAATACAACGTCCTCAGATGGACGGAAGCTTGAGACACTTTAACTGTCCTCTCTTTAGGGAGGTGTGCAAGAGCTCAAGGTTAATAAAACATAATGATTAATGTCATGCAGCTTTTGAATTCCCTCCCCTGGAGAGTACTGTACAGCTTTTTAGAGATTCACTTCCAATGAAAAGCCATTCATCATGGAAGTGCTACAGAACTGGCAACAGTGTTTGTGCGAACAAATGATATATGAACTCTGCAGTGGCAACACAATGCACTTTATACTAAGGAGAACTGTGTGTAGGATTTTTTATTACATTTCTTCAATGTGACCTGAAGATAGTTCTGCTAGATGAATATCAAATGCAGAAATTCAACTCATTAGTGGGGATGTGGAGAAGTATTTACGGGATTTTAGGAATACTTGCAACATGTTCTGCTTCCAGCTGTGGCGATTTGCTGCTTTTCTCCGTTTTACATTTGTCATTACATTAAATCACATGTCACTTGTTAGAGGCATTTATCCAATGCGACTTACATACTCAATACTGTGGGCAATCCCCACAGGAGAAATGTTGGGGTGAAGTGTCTTGCCCAGGGACACAACGACATGCTGACTGCAGTGGGATTCGAACTTGCTATCCTCTGATTCCAAGATCAGCGCACTAACTAGCACACTAACCCACTGAGCCACAGCCTCCCGTCATGAATCTATAGGAGGTTTTTTTAACTGATTAAACAAAATTCACAATTTGAAGAAGTATATTTGGAATCTAGGAAATGGTGATGACTATTTCTCACTTTTTTCTGGCTTTTTTTCCTCCTATTTGCAAAAACAACACAGTAGTGGTTTACAACACTAATAAAAAGTGACATAAAACCTAAAAAAACAAGGACGGAATAAACATAACGATTCTTGTGATGAAATATAGGAATGACTGTGATTGAATGTATAATTGCCCAATGATTAAGGAAGAATCTGTTAAATATGACATGCACATTTATCTTTATATTTGATTTAAAACCTTTTAATTACTTCCATAGTATTATCGTCCATTTACTTTTATCTCTGGCATTAGCCAACCCATAAATCATTACATAAACCAATACAGTTTTCATGTAACGGATACATGAATCAATAATGAGAATAATTGTAATTTCCAGGCCCGAAGACAGTAATAAATGAGATATGTCGGAGGAAGCACTGCAGCCTTTATTCTGTCTTTCTACAGCCTTGATGATGTGATTATTAAATATAATGAAGGTATAGGCCTTTGTGCAACACAATGCAGAGAACATTCAGCATTATGGCAGACACACATGCTGCAAGGAGAACAGGAGCTTCAAAATCTGCTGCATAGACGAACTGTCAGGAAGCTTTATGCCCATTATTGTGCACATTGCCCTTGTGATGGTAACACTGTCCTCTCTCTGTGAACTGCTGTTCTGATTAAATATGCCCACGCTTATGCTACATTAAGCTTTATATTATGCCCGCTAATATTCTGTCCCGTAAAACAAAACCTAATTGGGATTCCAATATAACATTTAGTCTTGTTTAAATTGTTTAATGGCCACTCTGAGGCTGAGGAGGCTCTAGCACTAAAGTTTCTTCAAGGGCAGAGCAACCATCTTTCCACTTATCACACTAATGCAATTCAATGAGCGGTGCACCTTTGGATTCCAGATGTAAATTGGAGTATAATGAAGTCCACTGAAAGCTTTTGATCAAATATTATGCGCAGGGAATGAGAGATGTATGCAGTCTGACGGTAAGGAAATGCACTTAGTGATGTCAAAAGTGATGGTTTTTCTATAAAAAGCTCTCCGTTCTTTTTTCAAATTGAGTAAAAATGTATTTTCTCAGAAAGCAAAGTAAACTTGCTTTGTTCCATAAAAAAAATCCAAAACCCAAAGATATTGAAGACACAATTGTAAATAAAGTGAAAAGCAGCACATCGTCAGATTTTTGGCAGAAGGTATGAGCAAATAAAATATACTGTATGTTATGGTTGATTAATGACTTGAATCCATCAACCATGAATGCTCTTAAGAGACTTATTGATCTGACACATTGAGTCTTTGATCCTCTCCCAAAGGACACAGATTAACACGTAAATGGGATTTAAGATTTTTTCTTTTTTCTAATAGATTAACTCTACATGTGTAGGTCTGTGTCGTGACACACAGAAGCTATTACGTGAACCTTTTTTATCTGCAGCTACATAGAGTATGTGGATAAATGCACAGGCGTATTTTCTGTGTCAGCCACTTTCCTTTTGTGAAAAACACAAATGGCTCTGCATTTTCTCTGATAGGAAGGAAGGAAATGATACGTAAAGAAGCCAGACAACTGATGAAAGGCGGCTGTGAAGGCAGTCAATAATGCCGCAGAATGCAAAGATCATTTAACACACCCCACACCACTTCATCATTCTGTCACAGCGCTGCCATCACCCTGCTACTCCAATACTAATACTATTACTTGCAGGACTAAAACAGGAAGCGCAGATACATAGAGTTTTTACTTTTTAAAAAGATTAAAGGGATATTTTTCCAACAAAATGACAATTTACTTGTTATTGACTTGTCCTGTGTTGCCTTCAATTTCTTCAAGAAAACAAAAAAAAACCTAACATGTTAAACCAGTTGTTTAACATGGCCCCTATTTGCTTCAATGCATCTAAATGGTTCTAAATCTTTCAAAATTGGACCATTACCAGAAAGAAAAAAAAAGTTTCATTCAAGGTGACACAGGGTGAGTAATTGATAAAACAATGATTGGTTTGGCGGTATTCCTTAAAGCTAAACTAAGATCAATTCAATGCAGGAGCCAACACAGCACATGAAACTACAGTAAAACATAATAGCCGCGTTCACACCGCATTACTTTTCCCACTTTAGTTACGATATAGTTCCGAAATGTTGCGTTCACACCAAAAAGAGCCGGAACTAAAATTAGTTCATTAGAACCTTTTTTACCCCTTTTTCCGACTTTCATGGGAGAAAAAGGTTCCTATGTCTGATTGGCTGGGCGGAATGCAAACCACGCCCCGTAAAACTAAAAAAAAACTGTGTGAAGCCGCCATTTTATTATCCTCGCATTAGCATTAGCCCAGCACACAAACGCAGAGAGACTAACTTATGGTAACACAAAAGAAAACATGGGAGCGGTGGAGATGAGGAGGTGTCGGCGTTCTGGTTGTCACTACCCGATCCGTCCCCCTGCCCGATCGGTACTGCGCATGTGCGAGATGGTCCGCCATGTTGGACAACTCCGGACGGCAACCCAAGATGGACACTTGACACAGTGAATTTTAGCAAAGCTCAAAAATAAAACAAGAGAGAGATGAGTTATTGTTATTACAACGTGACTTCACTATTATTTAACAACTATTTGTATTGGGTTCTTTTATTTGAGGTGAAGTACATTGTCAGAATAAGTGAGAAATGAATTTAACTTCTGTTAGACAGCCATATACCATACATTTTTGCATACATTCACAGTAAATAATTATTCAGTATGACAGCTGTCTAACAGAAGTTAAATTCATTTTCTTTTTGTGCTTTGCCA